>NC_091813.1:10819413-11122443 GCF_041296235.1 Equus asinus | reverse complement strand
TCCTTAACAGTCAAACCAAGCCACTTTCACCATAGTGTTCTTTCATTGAATGGATGTAATAGATATTCTGTCATGCCTGTAGTTAAAAGTTCAATAGGTCTTACATAAAAATGCTCCTAATAATCTACCTGAAAGCTATTAAACACAACCTTCTTTCCTTGTAAGAAGGGTATGGCCATGCTGTATGCCATATACTGAAATGCTTGAAAAGCTTTTTATGAAGATGTTCCTCAACAGTTACAAGAAAACTGCTTTCATCCCTGTGTTCATTCAATGAGTGAATGTTTAGAGATTCTGTCATTCCTGCAAAGGAATGTTTAATAAGTCTTACATGAAGATGTTTCTAAACAGCTACAAGGAAATTCTTTTAAATATAGTGTTATTACATTGAATAGACATTAAAGATATCCTGTCATGACTGTAGGCAAATGTCTGATAAGACTTGAGCAAAATATTAATAAACAATTACTTGCAAGCTGGGTTCATCACAGTATTCTTTTCTGGCTAGGGAGATGATAGCCATTCTGTATGGCATAAAGTGATATGTTTGAAGAGCCTTTTATTTATATTCTTAAACAGCTAACAAGCAAGATGGTTTCTTCACAGTGTTCTTTCAGTGAATGAATGTTCTAGATATTGTCACATCTGTGGTGAAATATTTGATATATGATGTTCCTAAACAGCTACCCATAAACTGGATTCAGCATGTGTTCTTTCATTTTGTGAAAATGATAGTCGCTCTGTGTGGAATATACTTAAGTATTTGAAGTGTACTATGTGCAGATGTTCCTAAACAGTGAAAAGAAGATGGTTTTTGCATAATTTTCTTTCAGATAACAAATGTTATAGACATTGTCACATCTGTAGTCAAACGTTTGATATGATTTATGTGAAAATATCCCTAAACAGCTACCTGTTGGCTTGATTAAGCACGATGCTCTTTCATTGTAAGAAAGTGATAGCCGTTCCTTGTGGCATATACTGAAATGTTTGAAATGGCATATGTGAAGATGTTCCTTAAGAGCTACTTGCTAGGTGTTTTCCAGACAATGTTCTTTCAGTGAATGGATGTTATAGATAGTCTATCACACCCGTAGTGAAATGCTGGATAAGTTTTATGAAGATGTCCCTAAGTAGCTACAAGCAAAATGGTTTCCCAACAGTGTTCTTACAGACATTGAATGTTATAGATATTCTGTCATGCCTGTAGGGAAATGTTTGATAAGGCTTGCATGAACACTTACATGAAGATGTTTCTAAACAGCCACAAGCAGGCTTTTTCAACACAGTATTTCATTGAATGAATGTAATAATTATCACATTGTGGCTGCAGAGAAACGTTTGATAAGACACACACAAAATGTTCGTAAATAGCATGTGCCAGCTGGTTGCATCACAATGTTGTTTAATTTAATGGAAGTGATAATCATTCTGTACAGCATATGATGTGTTTGAATAGCCTTATATAAAGATATTCCTAAAAACTTATGAGCAATCTGGTTTCACCAGAGTGTGTTCCTCAGTGAAGGAATCTTACAGAGATTCTGTCAGAGCAGTAGTGACATGTTTGGTGTTTTGTATGAAGAAACCCTAAATGGCTTCCTGCAAGATGAGTTCAACACAGTGTTATTTCATTTTAAGAAAATGATAGTCATTCTGTTTGGCATAAACTGAAATATTAGAAAAGCCTTATATCAAGATGTTCCTAATTAGCTACCAGCAATCTGGCTTCACAATAGTGTTCTTTCACTGAATGGATGTAACAGATACTTTGTAGTGAAATGTATGATAAGTCTCTTAGGAAAAGGTTCCTAAACAGCTGCCTGCAATCTGGCCTCAGCACATTATATCATTGTCTCAAAGTGATATTCATTCAGTATGTCTTATATGGAAATGCTTGAAATGGTGAACATGAAGAAGTTTCTAAATATATACAAGCAAGATTGTTTCTCCACAGTTTTCTTTCAGTGACTGAATGTGATGTATAGTCTGTCACGACTATTGTAAAATGTTTGATAAGTCTTATGTAAAAACGTTCCTAGATAGCTATCTGTGAGCTCTATTTAGCACAGTGTTCTTTCATTGTAGGAAAATGATACCCATTCATTATGGCATATACTGAAATGTGAGAAATGTCTCAAATACAAATGTTCCTAATAATAGCTTCAAGATGCTTTCACCACAGAGGTCTTTCAGTGAAACAATATTGCAGATATTCTGTGACACTTGTAGTGAAGTGTTAGTTAAAACTTACTTGCAAGCTGGATTCAGCACAGTGTTTCTTTCATTGTTGGAAACTCATATTCAATCAGAACAGCAAATATTGAAATGGTTATAATGACTAATATGAAGATGATCCTTAATGGCTGCAAGTAAGATGGTTTCACCACAGTTTTCTCTCAGTGAACAAATGCTATATACATTCTGTCCCACATGCAATGAAATGTTTGTTAAGTCTTATATGAACATGTTCCTAAACAGCTACCCGCAAACTGGGCTTAGAACAGCGTTCTCACATTGTTAGTAATTGATAGGTCATCTGTAGGGCATATGCTGAAATGTTTGAACTGTCTTATGTGAATATGCCCCTAAACAGCTGTAAGCACATTTGTTTCACCAGAGTTCCTTTAGTGTCTGAATCTTATGGATATTTTTCAAGTCTGTAGTGTAATTTTTTAAGTATTTTATGAAGTTCTTCCTAAACAGATACTAGGAAACAAGGGTTCAGCTCATCCTTCTTTCCTTGAGTGAATATTAAAATCATTCTGTCATGACCATAGCGCAATATTTGTTAAGACTTATAAAAAGATATTTCTAAAAGACAACTTTCCAGCTGGGTTCTTAACATCGTTCTTTCATTTTATGGAAGTGATAACCATTCTGGATGGAATACACTGAAATGTTTGAAAAGACTTGTATGAAGATACTCCTAAATAGCTACAAGCAATCTGGTTACACCACAGTGTTCTTTCATTTAATAAACTTTATATATAGTCTCCTATAGCTGTAGTGAAATGTTTTATATCATATATGAAAAGGTTCCTACAGCTACCTGCAAGCTGGGATCAGCACACTGACTTTTCATTGTAATAAGGTGATAGTTACTTTGTATGGCATACACTGAAATGTCAGAAAAGACTTATATGAGTGTATTTCTAAAGAGATACAAGCAAGCTGGTTTCACAATAGTGATCTTTCATTGAATTAATGTAATAGATATTCTGTCGCACATGTTGTGAAATTTTCAATAAATCTTACATGAAAATGTTACTATAAGTCTACCTGAAAGCTGAGTTAAGTACAATGTTTTTTCATTTTAAGAAAGTATAGCTGTTCTCTATGGCTCATACTGAAATGCTAGAAAAGACTTACATGAAGATGTTCCTTAAAAGCTACAAGGAAGTTGGTTTCACCACAGCATTCTTTCAATGAGTGAATGTTATAGATATTCCATCATGCCCGTAGTGAAATGTTTGATAGGACTTATTTGAAGATTCCCCTAAACAGCTGCAAGCAAGGTGTTTTCACCACAGTGTTCATTCAGAAAATGAATGTTATACGTATTCTGTCATGCCTCAAGAGAACTATTTGATGTCTTAGGTGAGAGTGTTCCTGAACAGCTACAAGCAAGCTTTTTCAACATAGTGTGGCTTCCTTGAATGAATGTTATGGATATCATGTTGCGGCTGTAGAGAAACGTTTGATAAGACATAAATGAAATGCTCATAAAGAGCCACTGGTTTCATCAGAACGTTCTTTCTGGATATGGAAGCGATAGCCATTCTGTAGGCATAATGAAGTGTTTGAAGAGCCTTATACGAAGACATTCCCAAGGCGCCAGAAGTAATCTGGCTTCACCACAGTGTTCTTTCAGTGAACGAGTGTTATAGCTAGTCTGTCATGCCTGTAGTGAAATGTTTAATAAGTCTTATATGAAGAGGTTTCAAACAGCCGCCAGCAAGCCGGGTTTAGCACAGTGTCCTTTAACTGTAAGTAAGTGAGAGCCCTTCTGTATGGCATATGCTTAAATGTTAGAGAGGTCTTATATGAAGATGTTCCTAAATAGAATCCAACAAGACGTGTTCAGGACAGAATAATTTCATCATCAGATAGTGACAGCCGTTTAGTATGGCATATACAGAAATGCTGAAAAGGACTTAAATGAAGATCTTCCTTAACAGTCAAACCAAGCCACTTTCACCATAGTGTTCTTTCATTGAATGGATGTAATAGATATTCTGTCATGCCTGTAGTTAAAAGTTCAATAGGTCTTACATAAAAATGCTCCTAATAATCTACCTGAAAGCTATTAAACACAACCTTCTTTCCTTGTAAGAAGGGTATGGCCATGCTGTATGCCATATACTGAAATGCTTGAAAAGCTTTTTATGAAGATGTTCCTCAACAGTTACAAGAAAACTGCTTTCATCCCTGTGTTCATTCAATGAGTGAATGTTTAGAGATTCTGTCATTCCTGCAAAGGAATGTTTAATAAGTCTTACATGAAGATGTTTCTAAACAGCTACAAGGAAATTCTTTTAAATATAGTGTTATTACATTGAATAGACATTAAAGATATCCTGTCATGACTGTAGGCAAATGTCTGATAAGACTTGAGCAAAATATTAATAAACAATTACTTGCAAGCTGGGTTCATCACAGTATTCTTTTCTGGCTAGGGAGATGATAGCCATTCTGTATGGCATAAAGTGATATGTTTGAAGAGCCTTTTATTTATATTCTTAAACAGCTAACAAGCAAGATGGTTTCTTCACAGTGTTCTTTCAGTGAATGAATGTTCTAGATATTGTCACATCTGTGGTGAAATATTTGATATATGATGTTCCTAAACAGCTACCCATAAACTGGATTCAGCATGTGTTCTTTCATTTTGTGAAAATGATAGTCGCTCTGTGTGGAATATACTTAAGTATTTGAAGTGTACTATGTGCAGATGTTCCTAAACAGTGAAAAGAAGATGGTTTTTGCATAATTTTCTTTCAGATAACAAATGTTATAGACATTGTCACATCTGTAGTCAAATGTTTGATATGATTTATGTGAAAATATCCCTAAACAGCTACCTGTTGGCTTGATTAAGCACGATGCTCTTTCATTGTAAGAAAGTGATAGCCGTTCCTTGTGGCATATACTGAAATGTTTGAAATGGCATATGTGAAGATGTTCCTTAAGAGCTACTTGCTAGGTGTTTTCCAGACAATGTTCTTTCAGTGAATGGATGTTATAGATAGTCTATCACACCCGTAGTGAAATGCTGGATAAGTTTTATGAAGATGTCCCTAAGTAGCTACAAGCAAAATGGTTTCCCAACAGTGTTCTTACAGACATTGAATGTTATAGATATTCTGTCATGCCTGTAGGGAAATGTTTGATAAGGCTTGCATGAACACTTACATGAAGATGTTTCTAAACAGCCACAAGCAGGCTTTTTCAACACAGTATTTCATTGAATGAATGTAATAATTATCACATTGTGGCTGCAGAGAAACGTTTGATAAGACACACACAAAATGTTCGTAAATAGCATGTGCCAGCTGGTTGCATCACAATGTTGTTTAATTTAATGGAAGTGATAATCATTCTGTACAGCATATGATGTGTTTGAATAGCCTTATATAAAGATATTCCTAAAAACTTATGAGCAATCTGGTTTCACCAGAGTGTGTTCCTCAGTGAAGGAATCTTACAGAGATTCTGTCAGAGCAGTAGTGACATGTTTGGTGTTTTGTATGAAGAAACCCTAAATGGCTTCCTGCAAGATGAGTTCAACACAGTGTTATTTCATTTTAAGAAAATGATAGTCATTCTGTTTGGCATAAACTGAAATATTAGAAAAGCCTTATATCAAGATGTTCCTAATTAGCTACCAGCAATCTGGCTTCACAATAGTGTTCTTTCACTGAATGGATGTAACAGATACTTTGTAGTGAAATGTATGATAAGTCTCTTAGGAAAAGGTTCCTAAACAGCTGCCTGCAATCTGGCCTCAGCACATTATATCATTGTCTCAAAGTGATATTCATTCAGTATGTCTTATATGGAAATGCTTGAAATGGTGAACATGAAGAAGTTTCTAAATATATACAAGCAAGATTGTTTCTCCACAGTTTTCTTTCAGTGACTGAATGTGATGTATAGTCTGTCACGACTATTGTAAAATGTTTGATAAGTCTTATGTAAAAACGTTCCTAGATAGCTATCTGTGAGCTCTATTTAGCACAGTGTTCTTTCATTGTAGGAAAATGATACCCATTCATTATGGCATATACTGAAATGTGAGAAATGTCTCAAATACAAATGTTCCTAATAATAGCTTCAAGATGCTTTCACCACAGAGGTCTTTCAGTGAAACAATATTGCAGATATTCTGTGACACTTGTAGTGAAGTGTTAGTTAAAACTTACTTGCAAGCTGGATTCAGCACAGTGTTTCTTTCATTGTTGGAAACTCATATTCAATCAGAACAGCAAATATTGAAATGGTTATAATGACTAATATGAAGATGATCCTTAATGGCTGCAAGTAAGATGGTTTCACCACAGTTTTCTCTCAGTGAACAAATGCTATATACATTCTGTCCCACATGCAATGAAATGTTTGTTAAGTCTTATATGAACATGTTCCTAAACAGCTACCCGCAAACTGGGCTTAGAACAGCGTTCTCACATTGTTAGTAATTGATAGGTCATCTGTAGGGCATATGCTGAAATGTTTGAACTGTCTTATGTGAATATGCCCCTAAACAGCTGTAAGCACATTTGTTTCACCAGAGTTCCTTTAGTGTCTGAATCTTATGGATATTTTTCAAGTCTGTAGTGTAATTTTTTAAGTATTTTATGAAGTTCTTCCTAAACAGATACTAGGAAACAAGGGTTCAGCTCATCCTTCTTTCCTTGAGTGAATATTAAAATCATTCTGTCATGACCATAGCGCAATATTTGTTAAGACTTATAAAAAGATATTTCTAAAAGACAACTTTCCAGCTGGGTTCTTAACATCGTTCTTTCATTTTATGGAAGTGATAACCATTCTGGATGGAATACACTGAAATGTTTGAAAAGACTTGTATGAAGATACTCCTAAATAGCTACAAGCAATCTGGTTACACCACAGTGTTCTTTCATTTAATAAACTTTATATATAGTCTCCTATAGCTGTAGTGAAATGTTTTATATCATATATGAAAAGGTTCCTACAGCTACCTGCAAGCTGGGATCAGCACACTGACTTTTCATTGTAATAAGGTGATAGTTACTTTGTATGGCATACACTGAAATGTCAGAAAAGACTTATATGAGTGTATTTCTAAAGAGATACAAGCAAGCTGGTTTCACAATAGTGATCTTTCATTGAATTAATGTAATAGATATTCTGTCGCACATGTTGTGAAATTTTCAATAAATCTTACATGAAAATGTTACTATAAGTCTACCTGAAAGCTGAGTTAAGTACAATGTTTTTTCATTTTAAGAAAGTATAGCTGTTCTCTATGGCTCATACTGAAATGCTAGAAAAGACTTACATGAAGATGTTCCTTAAAAGCTACAAGGAAGTTGGTTTCACCACAGCATTCTTTCAATGAGTGAATGTTATAGATATTCCATCATGCCCGTAGTGAAATGTTTGATAGGACTTATTTGAAGATTCCCCTAAACAGCTGCAAGCAAGGTGTTTTCACCACAGTGTTCATTCAGAAAATGAATGTTATACGTATTCTGTCATGCCTCAAGAGAACTATTTGATGTCTTAGGTGAGAGTGTTCCTGAACAGCTACAAGCAAGCTTTTTCAACATAGTGTGGCTTCCTTGAATGAATGTTATGGATATCATGTTGCGGCTGTAGAGAAACGTTTGATAAGACATAAATGAAATGCTCATAAAGAGCCACTGGTTTCATCAGAACGTTCTTTCTGGATATGGAAGCGATAGCCATTCTGTAGGCATAATGAAGTGTTTGAAGAGCCTTATACGAAGACATTCCCAAGGCGCCAGAAGTAATCTGGCTTCACCACAGTGTTCTTTCAGTGAACGAGTGTTATAGCTAGTCTGTCATGCCTGTAGTGAAATGTTTAATAAGTCTTATATGAAGAGGTTTCAAACAGCCGCCAGCAAGCCGGGTTTAGCACAGTGTCCTTTAACTGTAAGTAAGTGAGAGCCCTTCTGTATGGCATATGCTTAAATGTTAGAGAGGTCTTATATGAAGATGTTCCTAAATAGAATCCAACAAGACGTGTTCAGGACAGAATAATTTCATCATAAGATAGTGACAGCCGTTTAGTATGGCATATACAGAAATGCTGAAAAGGACTTAAATGAAGATCTTCCTTAACAGTCAAACCAAGCCACTTTCACCATAGTGTTCTTTCATTGAATGGATGTAATAGATATTCTGTCATGCCTGTAGTTAAAAGTTCAATAGGTCTTACATAAAAATGCTCCTAATAATCTACCTGAAAGCTATTAAACACAACCTTCTTTCCTTGTAAGAAGGGTATGGCCATGCTGTATGCCATATACTGAAATGCTTGAAAAGCTTTTTATGAAGATGTTCCTCAACAGTTACAAGAAAACTGCTTTCATCCCTGTGTTCATTCAATGAGTGAATGTTTAGAGATTCTGTCATTCCTGCAAAGGAATGTTTAATAAGTCTTACATGAAGATGTTTCTAAACAGCTACAAGGAAATTCTTTTAAATATAGTGTTATTACATTGAATAGACATTAAAGATATCCTGTCATGACTGTAGGCAAATGTCTGATAAGACTTGAGCAAAATATTAATAAACAATTACTTGCAAGCTGGGTTCATCACAGTATTCTTTTCTGGCTAGGGAGATGATAGCCATTCTGTATGGCATAAAGTGATATGTTTGAAGAGCCTTTTATTTATATTCTTAAACAGCTAACAAGCAAGATGGTTTCTTCACAGTGTTCTTTCAGTGAATGAATGTTCTAGATATTGTCACATCTGTGGTGAAATATTTGATATATGATGTTCCTAAACAGCTACCCATAAACTGGATTCAGCATGTGTTCTTTCATTTTGTGAAAATGATAGTCGCTCTGTGTGGAATATACTTAAGTATTTGAAGTGTACTATGTGCAGATGTTCCTAAACAGTGAAAAGAAGATGGTTTTTGCATAATTTTCTTTCAGATAACAAATGTTATAGACATTGTCACATCTGTAGTCAAATGTTTGATATGATTTATGTGAAAATATCCCTAAACAGCTACCTGTTGGCTTGATTAAGCACGATGCTCTTTCATTGTAAGAAAGTGATAGCCGTTCCTTGTGGCATATACTGAAATGTTTGAAATGGCATATGTGAAGATGTTCCTTAAGAGCTACTTGCTAGGTGTTTTCCAGACAATGTTCTTTCAGTGAATGGATGTTATAGATAGTCTATCACACCCGTAGTGAAATGCTGGATAAGTTTTATGAAGATGTCCCTAAGTAGCTACAAGCAAAATGGTTTCCCAACAGTGTTCTTACAGACATTGAATGTTATAGATATTCTGTCATGCCTGTAGGGAAATGTTTGATAAGGCTTGCATGAACACTTACATGAAGATGTTTCTAAACAGCCACAAGCAGGCTTTTTCAACACAGTATTTCATTGAATGAATGTAATAATTATCACATTGTGGCTGCAGAGAAACGTTTGATAAGACACACACAAAATGTTCGTAAATAGCATGTGCCAGCTGGTTGCATCACAATGTTGTTTAATTTAATGGAAGTGATAATCATTCTGTACAGCATATGATGTGTTTGAATAGCCTTATATAAAGATATTCCTAAAAACTTATGAGCAATCTGGTTTCACCAGAGTGTGTTCCTCAGTGAAGGAATCTTACAGAGATTCTGTCAGAGCAGTAGTGACATGTTTGGTGTTTTGTATGAAGAAACCCTAAATGGCTTCCTGCAAGATGAGTTCAACACAGTGTTATTTCATTTTAAGAAAATGATAGTCATTCTGTTTGGCATAAACTGAAATATTAGAAAAGCCTTATATCAAGATGTTCCTAATTAGCTACCAGCAATCTGGCTTCACAATAGTGTTCTTTCACTGAATGGATGTAACAGATACTTTGTAGTGAAATGTATGATAAGTCTCTTAGGAAAAGGTTCCTAAACAGCTGCCTGCAATCTGGCCTCAGCACATTATATCATTGTCTCAAAGTGATATTCATTCAGTATGTCTTATATGGAAATGCTTGAAATGGTGAACATGAAGAAGTTTCTAAATATATACAAGCAAGATTGTTTCTCCACAGTTTTCTTTCAGTGACTGAATGTGATGTATAGTCTGTCACGACTATTGTAAAATGTTTGATAAGTCTTATGTAAAAACGTTCCTAGATAGCTATCTGTGAGCTCTATTTAGCACAGTGTTCTTTCATTGTAGGAAAATGATACCCATTCATTATGGCATATACTGAAATGTGAGAAATGTCTCAAATACAAATGTTCCTAATAATAGCTTCAAGATGCTTTCACCACAGAGGTCTTTCAGTGAAACAATATTGCAGATATTCTGTGACACTTGTAGTGAAGTGTTAGTTAAAACTTACTTGCAAGCTGGATTCAGCACAGTGTTTCTTTCATTGTTGGAAACTCATATTCAATCAGAACAGCAAATATTGAAATGGTTATAATGACTAATATGAAGATGATCCTTAATGGCTGCAAGTAAGATGGTTTCACCACAGTTTTCTCTCAGTGAACAAATGCTATATACATTCTGTCCCACATGCAATGAAATGTTTGTTAAGTCTTATATGAACATGTTCCTAAACAGCTACCCGCAAACTGGGCTTAGAACAGCGTTCTCACATTGTTAGTAATTGATAGGTCATCTGTAGGGCATATGCTGAAATGTTTGAACTGTCTTATGTGAATATGCCCCTAAACAGCTGTAAGCACATTTGTTTCACCAGAGTTCCTTTAGTGTCTGAATCTTATGGATATTTTTCAAGTCTGTAGTGTAATTTTTTAAGTATTTTATGAAGTTCTTCCTAAACAGATACTAGGAAACAAGGGTTCAGCTCATCCTTCTTTCCTTGAGTGAATATTAAAATCATTCTGTCATGACCATAGCGCAATATTTGTTAAGACTTATAAAAAGATATTTCTAAAAGACAACTTTCCAGCTGGGTTCTTAACATCGTTCTTTCATTTTATGGAAGTGATAACCATTCTGGATGGAATACACTGAAATGTTTGAAAAGACTTGTATGAAGATACTCCTAAATAGCTACAAGCAATCTGGTTACACCACAGTGTTCTTTCATTTAATAAACTTTATATATAGTCTCCTATAGCTGTAGTGAAATGTTTTATATCATATATGAAAAGGTTCCTACAGCTACCTGCAAGCTGGGATCAGCACACTGACTTTTCATTGTAATAAGGTGATAGTTACTTTGTATGGCATACACTGAAATGTCAGAAAAGACTTATATGAGTGTATTTCTAAAGAGATACAAGCAAGCTGGTTTCACAATAGTGATCTTTCATTGAATTAATGTAATAGATATTCTGTCGCACATGTTGTGAAATTTTCAATAAATCTTACATGAAAATGTTACTATAAGTCTACCTGAAAGCTGAGTTAAGTACAATGTTTTTTCATTTTAAGAAAGTATAGCTGTTCTCTATGGCTCATACTGAAATGCTAGAAAAGACTTACATGAAGATGTTCCTTAAAAGCTACAAGGAAGTTGGTTTCACCACAGCATTCTTTCAATGAGTGAATGTTATAGATATTCCATCATGCCCGTAGTGAAATGTTTGATAGGACTTATTTGAAGATTCCCCTAAACAGCTGCAAGCAAGGTGTTTTCACCACAGTGTTCATTCAGAAAATGAATGTTATACGTATTCTGTCATGCCTCAAGAGAACTATTTGATGTCTTAGGTGAGAGTGTTCCTGAACAGCTACAAGCAAGCTTTTTCAACATAGTGTGGCTTCCTTGAATGAATGTTATGGATATCATGTTGCGGCTGTAGAGAAACGTTTGATAAGACATAAATGAAATGCTCATAAAGAGCCACTGGTTTCATCAGAACGTTCTTTCTGGATATGGAAGCAATAGCCATTCTGTAGGCATAATGAAGTGTTTGAAGAGCCTTATACGAAGACATTCCCAAGGCGCCAGAAGTAATCTGGCTTCACCACAGTGTTCTTTCAGTGAACGAGTGTTATAGCTAGTCTGTCATGCCTGTAGTGAAATGTTTAATAAGTCTTATATGAAGAGGTTTCAAACAGCCGCCAGCAAGCCGGGTTTAGCACAGTGTCCTTTAACTGTAAGTAAGTGAGAGCCCTTCTGTATGGCATATGCTTAAATGTTAGAGAGGTCTTATATGAAGATGTTCCTAAATAGAATCCAACAAGACGTGTTCAGGACAGAATAATTTCATCATAAGATAGTGACAGCCGTTTAGTATGGCATATACAGAAATGCTGAAAAGGACTCAAATGAAGATCTTCCTTAACAGTCAAACCAAGCCACTTTCACCATAGTGTTCTTTCATTGAATGGATGTAATAGATATTCTGTCATGCCTGTAGTTAAAAGTTCAATAGGTCTTACATAAAAATGCTCCTAATAATCTACCTGAAAGCTATTAAACACAACCTTCTTTCCTTGTAAGAAGGGTATGGCCATGCTGTATGCCATATACTGAAATGCTTGAAAAGCTTTATATGAAGATGTTCCTCAACAGTTACAAGAAAACTGCTTTCATCCCTGTGTTCATTCAATGAGTGAATGTTTAGAGATTCTGTCATTCCTGCAAAGGAATGTTTAATAAGTCTTACATGAAGATGTTTCTAAACAGCTACAAGGAAATTCTTTTAAATATAGTGTTATTACATTGAATAGACATTAAAGATATCCTGTCATGACTGTAGGCAAATGTCTGATAAGACTTGAGCAAAATATTAATAAACAATTACTTGCAAGCTGGGTTCATCACAGTATTCTTTTCTGGCTAGGGAGATGATAGCCATTCTGTATGGCATAAAGTGATATGTTTGAAGAGCCTTTTATTTATATTCTTAAACAGCTAACAAGCAAGATGGTTTCTTCACAGTGTTCTTTCAGTGAATGAATGTTCTAGATATTGTCACATCTGTGGTGAAATATTTGATATATGATGTTCCTAAACAGCTACCCATAAACTGGATTCAGCATGTGTTCTTTCATTTTGTGAAAATGATAGTCGCTCTGTGTGGAATATACTTAAGTATTTGAAGTGTACTATGTGCAGATGTTCCTAAACAGTGAAAAGAAGATGGTTTTTGCATAATTTTCTTTCAGATAACAAATGTTATAGACATTGTCACATCTGTAGTCAAATGTTTGATATGATTTATGTGAAAATATCCCTAAACAGCTACCTGTTGGCTTGATTAAGCACGATGCTCTTTCATTGTAAGAAAGTGATAGCCGTTCCTTGTGGCATATACTGAAATGTTTGAAATGGCATATGTGAAGATGTTCCTTAAGAGCTACTTGCTAGGTGTTTTCCAGACAATGTTCTTTCAGTGAATGGATGTTATAGATAGTCTATCACACCCGTAGTGAAATGCTGGATAAGTTTTATGAAGATGTCCCTAAGTAGCTACAAGCAAAATGGTTTCCCAACAGTGTTCTTACAGACATTGAATGTTATAGATATTCTGTCATGCCTGTAGGGAAATGTTTGATAAGGCTTGCATGAACACTTACATGAAGATGTTTCTAAACAGCCACAAGCAGGCTTTTTCAACACAGTATTTCATTGAATGAATGTAATAATTATCACATTGTGGCTGCAGAGAAACGTTTGATAAGACACACACAAAATGTTCGTAAATAGCATGTGCCAGCTGGTTGCATCACAATGTTGTTTAATTTAATGGAAGTGATAATCATTCTGTACAGCATATGATGTGTTTGAATAGCCTTATATAAAGATATTCCTAAAAACTTATGAGCAATCTGGTTTCACCAGAGTGTGTTCCTCAGTGAAGGAATCTTACAGAGATTCTGTCAGAGCAGTAGTGACATGTTTGGTGTTTTGTATGAAGAAACCCTAAATGGCTTCCTGCAAGATGAGTTCAACACAGTGTTATTTCATTTTAAGAAAATGATAGTCATTCTGTTTGGCATAAACTGAAATATTAGAAAAGCCTTATATCAAGATGTTCCTAATTAGCTACCAGCAATCTGGCTTCACAATAGTGTTCTTTCACTGAATGGATGTAACAGATACTTTGTAGTGAAATGTATGATAAGTCTCTTAGGAAAAGGTTCCTAAACAGCTGCCTGCAATCTGGCCTCAGCACATTATATCATTGTCTCAAAGTGATATTCATTCAGTATGTCTTATATGGAAATGCTTGAAATGGTGAACATGAAGAAGTTTCTAAATATATACAAGCAAGATTGTTTCTCCACAGTTTTCTTTCAGTGACTGAATGTGATGTATAGTCTGTCACGACTATTGTAAAATGTTTGATAAGTCTTATGTAAAAACGTTCCTAGATAGCTATCTGTGAGCTCTATTTAGCACAGTGTTCTTTCATTGTAGGAAAATGATACCCATTCATTATGGCATATACTGAAATGTGAGAAATGTCTCAAATACAAATGTTCCTAATAATAGCTTCAAGATGCTTTCACCACAGAGGTCTTTCAGTGAAACAATATTGCAGATATTCTGTGACACTTGTAGTGAAGTGTTAGTTAAAACTTACTTGCAAGCTGGATTCAGCACAGTGTTTCTTTCATTGTTGGAAACTCATATTCAATCAGAACAGCAAATATTGAAATGGTTATAATGACTAATATGAAGATGATCCTTAATGGCTGCAAGTAAGATGGTTTCACCACAGTTTTCTCTCAGTGAACAAATGCTATATACATTCTGTCCCACATGCAATGAAATGTTTGTTAAGTCTTATATGAACATGTTCCTAAACAGCTACCCGCAAACTGGGCTTAGAACAGCGTTCTCACATTGTTAGTAATTGATAGGTCATCTGTAGGGCATATGCTGAAATGTTTGAACTGTCTTATGTGAATATGCCCCTAAACAGCTGTAAGCACATTTGTTTCACCAGAGTTCCTTTAGTGTCTGAATCTTATGGATATTTTTCAAGTCTGTAGTGTAATTTTTTAAGTATTTTATGAAGTTCTTCCTAAACAGATACTAGGAAACAAGGGTTCAGCTCATCCTTCTTTCCTTGAGTGAATATTAAAATCATTCTGTCATGACCATAGCGCAATATTTGTTAAGACTTATAAAAAGATATTTCTAAAAGACAACTTTCCAGCTGGGTTCTTAACATCGTTCTTTCATTTTATGGAAGTGATAACCATTCTGGATGGAATACACTGAAATGTTTGAAAAGACTTGTATGAAGATACTCCTAAATAGCTACAAGCAATCTGGTTACACCACAGTGTTCTTTCATTTAATAAACTTTATATATAGTCTCCTATAGCTGTAGTGAAATGTTTTATATCATATATGAAAAGGTTCCTACAGCTACCTGCAAGCTGGGATCAGCACACTGACTTTTCATTGTAATAAGGTGATAGTTACTTTGTATGGCATACACTGAAATGTCAGAAAAGACTTATATGAGTGTATTTCTAAAGAGATACAAGCAAGCTGGTTTCACAATAGTGATCTTTCATTGAATTAATGTAATAGATATTCTGTCGCACATGTTGTGAAATTTTCAATAAATCTTACATGAAAATGTTACTATAAGTCTACCTGAAAGCTGAGTTAAGTACAATGTTTTTTCATTTTAAGAAAGTATAGCTGTTCTCTATGGCTCATACTGAAATGCTAGAAAAGACTTACATGAAGATGTTCCTTAAAAGCTACAAGGAAGTTGGTTTCACCACAGCATTCTTTCAATGAGTGAATGTTATAGATATTCCATCATGCCCGTAGTGAAATGTTTGATAGGACTTATTTGAAGATTCCCCTAAACAGCTGCAAGCAAGGTGTTTTCACCACAGTGTTCATTCAGAAAATGAATGTTATACGTATTCTGTCATGCCTCAAGAGAACTATTTGATGTCTTAGGTGAGAGTGTTCCTGAACAGCTACAAGCAAGCTTTTTCAACATAGTGTGGCTTCCTTGAATGAATGTTATGGATATCATGTTGCGGCTGTAGAGAAACGTTTGATAAGACATAAATGAAATGCTCATAAAGAGCCACTGGTTTCATCAGAACGTTCTTTCTGGATATGGAAGCGATAGCCATTCTGTAGGCATAATGAAGTGTTTGAAGAGCCTTATACGAAGACATTCCCAAGGCGCCAGAAGTAATCTGGCTTCACCACAGTGTTCTTTCAGTGAACGAGTGTTATAGCTAGTCTGTCATGCCTGTAGTGAAATGTTTAATAAGTCTTATATGAAGAGGTTTCAAACAGCCGCCAGCAAGCCGGGTTTAGCACAGTGTCCTTTAACTGTAAGTAAGTGAGAGCCCTTCTGTATGGCATATGCTTAAATGTTAGAGAGGTCTTATATGAAGATGTTCCTAAATAGAATCCAACAAGACGTGTTCAGGACAGAATAATTTCATCATAAGATAGTGACAGCCGTTTAGTATGGCATATACAGAAATGCTGAAAAGGACTCAAATGAAGATCTTCCTTAACAGTCAAACCAAGCCACTTTCACCATAGTGTTCTTTCATTGAATGGATGTAATAGATATTCTGTCATGCCTGTAGTTAAAAGTTCAATAGGTCTTACATAAAAATGCTCCTAATAATCTACCTGAAAGCTATTAAACACAACCTTCTTTCCTTGTAAGAAGGGTATGGCCATGCTGTATGCCATATACTGAAATGCTTGAAAAGCTTTATATGAAGATGTTCCTCAACAGTTACAAGAAAACTGCTTTCATCCCTGTGTTCATTCAATGAGTGAATGTTTAGAGATTCTGTCATTCCTGCAAAGGAATGTTTAATAAGTCTTACATGAAGATGTTTCTAAACAGCTACAAGGAAATTCTTTTAAATATAGTGTTATTACATTGAATAGACATTAAAGATATCCTGTCATGACTGTAGGCAAATGTCTGATAAGACTTGAGCAAAATATTAATAAACAATTACTTGCAAGCTGGGTTCATCACAGTATTCTTTTCTGGCTAGGGAGATGATAGCCATTCTGTATGGCATAAAGTGATATGTTTGAAGAGCCTTTTATTTATATTCTTAAACAGCTAACAAGCAAGATGGTTTCTTCACAGTGTTCTTTCAGTGAATGAATGTTCTAGATATTGTCACATCTGTGGTGAAATATTTGATATATGATGTTCCTAAACAGCTACCCATAAACTGGATTCAGCATGTGTTCTTTCATTTTGTGAAAATGATAGTCGCTCTGTGTGGAATATACTTAAGTATTTGAAGTGTACTATGTGCAGATGTTCCTAAACAGTGAAAAGAAGATGGTTTTTGCATAATTTTCTTTCAGATAACAAATGTTATAGACATTGTCACATCTGTAGTCAAATGTTTGATATGATTTATGTGAAAATATCCCTAAACAGCTACCTGTTGGCTTGATTAAGCACGATGCTCTTTCATTGTAAGAAAGTGATAGCCGTTCCTTGTGGCATATACTGAAATGTTTGAAATGGCATATGTGAAGATGTTCCTTAAGAGCTACTTGCTAGGTGTTTTCCAGACAATGTTCTTTCAGTGAATGGATGTTATAGATAGTCTATCACACCCGTAGTGAAATGCTGGATAAGTTTTATGAAGATGTCCCTAAGTAGCTACAAGCAAAATGGTTTCCCAACAGTGTTCTTACAGACATTGAATGTTATAGATATTCTGTCATGCCTGTAGGGAAATGTTTGATAAGGCTTGCATGAACACTTACATGAAGATGTTTCTAAACAGCCACAAGCAGGCTTTTTCAACACAGTATTTCATTGAATGAATGTAATAATTATCACATTGTGGCTGCAGAGAAACGTTTGATAAGACACACACAAAATGTTCGTAAATAGCATGTGCCAGCTGGTTGCATCACAATGTTGTTTAATTTAATGGAAGTGATAATCATTCTGTACAGCATATGATGTGTTTGAATAGCCTTATATAAAGATATTCCTAAAAACTTATGAGCAATCTGGTTTCACCAGAGTGTGTTCCTCAGTGAAGGAATCTTACAGAGATTCTGTCAGAGCAGTAGTGACATGTTTGGTGTTTTGTATGAAGAAACCCTAAATGGCTTCCTGCAAGATGAGTTCAACACAGTGTTATTTCATTTTAAGAAAATGATAGTCATTCTGTTTGGCATAAACTGAAATATTAGAAAAGCCTTATATCAAGATGTTCCTAATTAGCTACCAGCAATCTGGCTTCACAATAGTGTTCTTTCACTGAATGGATGTAACAGATACTTTGTAGTGAAATGTATGATAAGTCTCTTAGGAAAAGGTTCCTAAACAGCTGCCTGCAATCTGGCCTCAGCACATTATATCATTGTCTCAAAGTGATATTCATTCAGTATGTCTTATATGGAAATGCTTGAAATGGTGAACATGAAGAAGTTTCTAAATATATACAAGCAAGATTGTTTCTCCACAGTTTTCTTTCAGTGACTGAATGTGATGTATAGTCTGTCACGACTATTGTAAAATGTTTGATAAGTCTTATGTAAAAACGTTCCTAGATAGCTATCTGTGAGCTCTATTTAGCACAGTGTTCTTTCATTGTAGGAAAATGATACCCATTCATTATGGCATATACTGAAATGTGAGAAATGTCTCAAATACAAATGTTCCTAATAATAGCTTCAAGATGCTTTCACCACAGAGGTCTTTCAGTGAAACAATATTGCAGATATTCTGTGACACTTGTAGTGAAGTGTTAGTTAAAACTTACTTGCAAGCTGGATTCAGCACAGTGTTTCTTTCATTGTTGGAAACTCATATTCAATCAGAACAGCAAATATTGAAATGGTTATAATGACTAATATGAAGATGATCCTTAATGGCTGCAAGTAAGATGGTTTCACCACAGTTTTCTCTCAGTGAACAAATGCTATATACATTCTGTCCCACATGCAATGAAATGTTTGTTAAGTCTTATATGAACATGTTCCTAAACAGCTACCCGCAAACTGGGCTTAGAACAGCGTTCTCACATTGTTAGTAATTGATAGGTCATCTGTAGGGCATATGCTGAAATGTTTGAACTGTCTTATGTGAATATGCCCCTAAACAGCTGTAAGCACATTTGTTTCACCAGAGTTCCTTTAGTGTCTGAATCTTATGGATATTTTTCAAGTCTGTAGTGTAATTTTTTAAGTATTTTATGAAGTTCTTCCTAAACAGATACTAGGAAACAAGGGTTCAGCTCATCCTTCTTTCCTTGAGTGAATATTAAAATCATTCTGTCATGACCATAGCGCAATATTTGTTAAGACTTATAAAAAGATATTTCTAAAAGACAACTTTCCAGCTGGGTTCTTAACATCGTTCTTTCATTTTATGGAAGTGATAACCATTCTGGATGGAATACACTGAAATGTTTGAAAAGACTTGTATGAAGATACTCCTAAATAGCTACAAGCAATCTGGTTACACCACAGTGTTCTTTCATTTAATAAACTTTATATATAGTCTCCTATAGCTGTAGTGAAATGTTTTATATCATATATGAAAAGGTTCCTACAGCTACCTGCAAGCTGGGATCAGCACACTGACTTTTCATTGTAATAAGGTGATAGTTACTTTGTATGGCATACACTGAAATGTCAGAAAAGACTTATATGAGTGTATTTCTAAAGAGATACAAGCAAGCTGGTTTCACAATAGTGATCTTTCATTGAATTAATGTAATAGATATTCTGTCGCACATGTTGTGAAATTTTCAATAAATCTTACATGAAAATGTTACTATAAGTCTACCTGAAAGCTGAGTTAAGTACAATGTTTTTTCATTTTAAGAAAGTATAGCTGTTCTCTATGGCTCATACTGAAATGCTAGAAAAGACTTACATGAAGATGTTCCTTAAAAGCTACAAGGAAGTTGGTTTCACCACAGCATTCTTTCAATGAGTGAATGTTATAGATATTCCATCATGCCCGTAGTGAAATGTTTGATAGGACTTATTTGAAGATTCCCCTAAACAGCTGCAAGCAAGGTGTTTTCACCACAGTGTTCATTCAGAAAATGAATGTTATACGTATTCTGTCATGCCTCAAGAGAACTATTTGATGTCTTAGGTGAGAGTGTTCCTGAACAGCTACAAGCAAGCTTTTTCAACATAGTGTGGCTTCCTTGAATGAATGTTATGGATATCATGTTGCGGCTGTAGAGAAACGTTTGATAAGACATAAATGAAATGCTCATAAAGAGCCACTGGTTTCATCAGAACGTTCTTTCTGGATATGGAAGCGATAGCCATTCTGTAGGCATAATGAAGTGTTTGAAGAGCCTTATACGAAGACATTCCCAAGGCGCCAGAAGTAATCTGGCTTCACCACAGTGTTCTTTCAGTGAACGAGTGTTATAGCTAGTCTGTCATGCCTGTAGTGAAATGTTTAATAAGTCTTATATGAAGAGGTTTCAAACAGCCGCCAGCAAGCCGGGTTTAGCACAGTGTCCTTTAACTGTAAGTAAGTGAGAGCCCTTCTGTATGGCATATGCTTAAATGTTAGAGAGGTCTTATATGAAGATGTTCCTAAATAGAATCCAACAAGACGTGTTCAGGACAGAATAATTTCATCATAAGATAGTGACAGCCGTTTAGTATGGCATATACAGAAATGCTGAAAAGGACTCAAATGAAGATCTTCCTTAACAGTCAAACCAAGCCACTTTCACCATAGTGTTCTTTCATTGAATGGATGTAATAGATATTCTGTCATGCCTGTAGTTAAAAGTTCAATAGGTCTTACATAAAAATGCTCCTAATAATCTACCTGAAAGCTATTAAACACAACCTTCTTTCCTTGTAAGAAGGGTATGGCCATGCTGTATGCCATATACTGAAATGCTTGAAAAGCTTTATATGAAGATGTTCCTCAACAGTTACAAGAAAACTGCTTTCATCCCTGTGTTCATTCAATGAGTGAATGTTTAGAGATTCTGTCATTCCTGCAAAGGAATGTTTAATAAGTCTTACATGAAGATGTTTCTAAACAGCTACAAGGAAATTCTTTTAAATATAGTGTTATTACATTGAATAGACATTAAAGATATCCTGTCATGACTGTAGGCAAATGTCTGATAAGACTTGAGCAAAATATTAATAAACAATTACTTGCAAGCTGGGTTCATCACAGTATTCTTTTCTGGCTAGGGAGATGATAGCCATTCTGTATGGCATAAAGTGATATGTTTGAAGAGCCTTTTATTTATATTCTTAAACAGCTAACAAGCAAGATGGTTTCTTCACAGTGTTCTTTCAGTGAATGAATGTTCTAGATATTGTCACATCTGTGGTGAAATATTTGATATATGATGTTCCTAAACAGCTACCCATAAACTGGATTCAGCATGTGTTCTTTCATTTTGTGAAAATGATAGTCGCTCTGTGTGGAATATACTTAAGTATTTGAAGTGTACTATGTGCAGATGTTCCTAAACAGTGAAAAGAAGATGGTTTTTGCATAATTTTCTTTCAGATAACAAATGTTATAGACATTGTCACATCTGTAGTCAAATGTTTGATATGATTTATGTGAAAATATCCCTAAACAGCTACCTGTTGGCTTGATTAAGCACGATGCTCTTTCATTGTAAGAAAGTGATAGCCGTTCCTTGTGGCATATACTGAAATGTTTGAAATGGCATATGTGAAGATGTTCCTTAAGAGCTACTTGCTAGGTGTTTTCCAGACAATGTTCTTTCAGTGAATGGATGTTATAGATAGTCTATCACACCCGTAGTGAAATGCTGGATAAGTTTTATGAAGATGTCCCTAAGTAGCTACAAGCAAAATGGTTTCCCAACAGTGTTCTTACAGACATTGAATGTTATAGATATTCTGTCATGCCTGTAGGGAAATGTTTGATAAGGCTTGCATGAACACTTACATGAAGATGTTTCTAAACAGCCACAAGCAGGCTTTTTCAACACAGTATTTCATTGAATGAATGTAATAATTATCACATTGTGGCTGCAGAGAAACGTTTGATAAGACACACACAAAATGTTCGTAAATAGCATGTGCCAGCTGGTTGCATCACAATGTTGTTTAATTTAATGGAAGTGATAATCATTCTGTACAGCATATGATGTGTTTGAATAGCCTTATATAAAGATATTCCTAAAAACTTATGAGCAATCTGGTTTCACCAGAGTGTGTTCCTCAGTGAAGGAATCTTACAGAGATTCTGTCAGAGCAGTAGTGACATGTTTGGTGTTTTGTATGAAGAAACCCTAAATGGCTTCCTGCAAGATGAGTTCAACACAGTGTTATTTCATTTTAAGAAAATGATAGTCATTCTGTTTGGCATAAACTGAAATATTAGAAAAGCCTTATATCAAGATGTTCCTAATTAGCTACCAGCAATCTGGCTTCACAATAGTGTTCTTTCACTGAATGGATGTAACAGATACTTTGTAGTGAAATGTATGATAAGTCTCTTAGGAAAAGGTTCCTAAACAGCTGCCTGCAATCTGGCCTCAGCACATTATATCATTGTCTCAAAGTGATATTCATTCAGTATGTCTTATATGGAAATGCTTGAAATGGTGAACATGAAGAAGTTTCTAAATATATACAAGCAAGATTGTTTCTCCACAGTTTTCTTTCAGTGACTGAATGTGATGTATAGTCTGTCACGACTATTGTAAAATGTTTGATAAGTCTTATGTAAAAACGTTCCTAGATAGCTATCTGTGAGCTCTATTTAGCACAGTGTTCTTTCATTGTAGGAAAATGATACCCATTCATTATGGCATATACTGAAATGTGAGAAATGTCTCAAATACAAATGTTCCTAATAATAGCTTCAAGATGCTTTCACCACAGAGGTCTTTCAGTGAAACAATATTGCAGATATTCTGTGACACTTGTAGTGAAGTGTTAGTTAAAACTTACTTGCAAGCTGGATTCAGCACAGTGTTTCTTTCATTGTTGGAAACTCATATTCAATCAGAACAGCAAATATTGAAATGGTTATAATGACTAATATGAAGATGATCCTTAATGGCTGCAAGTAAGATGGTTTCACCACAGTTTTCTCTCAGTGAACAAATGCTATATACATTCTGTCCCACATGCAATGAAATGTTTGTTAAGTCTTATATGAACATGTTCCTAAACAGCTACCCGCAAACTGGGCTTAGAACAGTGTTCTCACATTGTTAGTAATTGATAGGTCATCTGTAGGGCATATGCTGAAATGTTTGAACTGTCTTATGTGAATATGCCCCTAAACAGCTGTAAGCACATTTGTTTCACCAGAGTTCCTTTAGTGTCTGAATCTTATGGATATTTTTCAAGTCTGTAGTGTAATTTTTTAAGTATTTTATGAAGTTCTTCCTAAACAGATACTAGGAAACAAGGGTTCAGCTCATCCTTCTTTCCTTGAGTGAATATTAAAATCATTCTGTCATGACCATAGCGCAATATTTGTTAAGACTTATAAAAAGATATTTCTAAAAGACAACTTTCCAGCTGGGTTCTTAACATCGTTCTTTCATTTTATGGAAGTGATAACCATTCTGGATGGAATACACTGAAATGTTTGAAAAGACTTGTATGAAGATACTCCTAAATAGCTACAAGCAATCTGGTTACACCACAGTGTTCTTTCATTTAATAAACTTTATATATAGTCTCCTATAGCTGTAGTGAAATGTTTTATATCATATATGAAAAGGTTCCTACAGCTACCTGCAAGCTGGGATCAGCACACTGACTTTTCATTGTAATAAGGTGATAGTTACTTTGTATGGCATACACTGAAATGTCAGAAAAGACTTATATGAGTGTATTTCTAAAGAGATACAAGCAAGCTGGTTTCACAATAGTGATCTTTCATTGAATTAATGTAATAGATATTCTGTCGCACATGTTGTGAAATTTTCAATAAATCTTACATGAAAATGTTACTATAAGTCTACCTGAAAGCTGAGTTAAGTACAATGTTTTTTCATTTTAAGAAAGTATAGCTGTTCTCTATGGCTCATACTGAAATGCTAGAAAAGACTTACATGAAGATGTTCCTTAAAAGCTACAAGGAAGTTGGTTTCACCACAGCATTCTTTCAATGAGTGAATGTTATAGATATTCCATCATGCCCGTAGTGAAATGTTTGATAGGACTTATTTGAAGATTCCCCTAAACAGCTGCAAGCAAGGTGTTTTCACCACAGTGTTCATTCAGAAAATGAATGTTATACGTATTCTGTCATGCCTCAAGAGAACTATTTGATGTCTTAGGTGAGAGTGTTCCTGAACAGCTACAAGCAAGCTTTTTCAACATAGTGTGGCTTCCTTGAATGAATGTTATGGATATCATGTTGCGGCTGTAGAGAAACGTTTGATAAGACATAAATGAAATGCTCATAAAGAGCCACTGGTTTCATCAGAACGTTCTTTCTGGATATGGAAGCGATAGCCATTCTGTAGGCATAATGAAGTGTTTGAAGAGCCTTATACGAAGACATTCCCAAGGCGCCAGAAGTAATCTGGCTTCACCACAGTGTTCTTTCAGTGAACGAGTGTTATAGCTAGTCTGTCATGCCTGTAGTGAAATGTTTAATAAGTCTTATATGAAGAGGTTTCAAACAGCCGCCAGCAAGCCGGGTTTAGCACAGTGTCCTTTAACTGTAAGTAAGTGAGAGCCCTTCTGTATGGCATATGCTTAAATGTTAGAGAGGTCTTATATGAAGATGTTCCTAAATAGAATCCAACAAGACGTGTTCAGGACAGAATAATTTCATCATAAGATAGTGACAGCCGTTTAGTATGGCATATACAGAAATGCTGAAAAGGACTCAAATGAAGATCTTCCTTAACAGTCAAACCAAGCCACTTTCACCATAGTGTTCTTTCATTGAATGGATGTAATAGATATTCTGTCATGCCTGTAGTTAAAAGTTCAATAGGTCTTACATAAAAATGCTCCTAATAATCTACCTGAAAGCTATTAAACACAACCTTCTTTCCTTGTAAGAAGGGTATGGCCATGCTGTATGCCATATACTGAAATGCTTGAAAAGCTTTATATGAAGATGTTCCTCAACAGTTACAAGAAAACTGCTTTCATCCCTGTGTTCATTCAATGAGTGAATGTTTAGAGATTCTGTCATTCCTGCAAAGGAATGTTTAATAAGTCTTACATGAAGATGTTTCTAAACAGCTACAAGGAAATTCTTTTAAATATAGTGTTATTACATTGAATAGACATTAAAGATATCCTGTCATGACTGTAGGCAAATGTCTGATAAGACTTGAGCAAAATATTAATAAACAATTACTTGCAAGCTGGGTTCATCACAGTATTCTTTTCTGGCTAGGGAGATGATAGCCATTCTGTATGGCATAAAGTGATATGTTTGAAGAGCCTTTTATTTATATTCTTAAACAGCTAACAAGCAAGATGGTTTCTTCACAGTGTTCTTTCAGTGAATGAATGTTCTAGATATTGTCACATCTGTGGTGAAATATTTGATATATGATGTTCCTAAACAGCTACCCATAAACTGGATTCAGCATGTGTTCTTTCATTTTGTGAAAATGATAGTCGCTCTGTGTGGAATATACTTAAGTATTTGAAGTGTACTATGTGCAGATGTTCCTAAACAGTGAAAAGAAGATGGTTTTTGCATAATTTTCTTTCAGATAACAAATGTTATAGACATTGTCACATCTGTAGTCAAATGTTTGATATGATTTATGTGAAAATATCCCTAAACAGCTACCTGTTGGCTTGATTAAGCACGATGCTCTTTCATTGTAAGAAAGTGATAGCCGTTCCTTGTGGCATATACTGAAATGTTTGAAATGGCATATGTGAAGATGTTCCTTAAGAGCTACTTGCTAGGTGTTTTCCAGACAATGTTCTTTCAGTGAATGGATGTTATAGATAGTCTATCACACCCGTAGTGAAATGCTGGATAAGTTTTATGAAGATGTCCCTAAGTAGCTACAAGCAAAATGGTTTCCCAACAGTGTTCTTACAGACATTGAATGTTATAGATATTCTGTCATGCCTGTAGGGAAATGTTTGATAAGGCTTGCATGAACACTTACATGAAGATGTTTCTAAACAGCCACAAGCAGGCTTTTTCAACACAGTATTTCATTGAATGAATGTAATAATTATCACATTGTGGCTGCAGAGAAACGTTTGATAAGACACACACAAAATGTTCGTAAATAGCATGTGCCAGCTGGTTGCATCACAATGTTGTTTAATTTAATGGAAGTGATAATCATTCTGTACAGCATATGATGTGTTTGAATAGCCTTATATAAAGATATTCCTAAAAACTTATGAGCAATCTGGTTTCACCAGAGTGTGTTCCTCAGTGAAGGAATCTTACAGAGATTCTGTCAGAGCAGTAGTGACATGTTTGGTGTTTTGTATGAAGAAACCCTAAATGGCTTCCTGCAAGATGAGTTCAACACAGTGTTATTTCATTTTAAGAAAATGATAGTCATTCTGTTTGGCATAAACTGAAATATTAGAAAAGCCTTATATCAAGATGTTCCTAATTAGCTACCAGCAATCTGGCTTCACAATAGTGTTCTTTCACTGAATGGATGTAACAGATACTTTGTAGTGAAATGTATGATAAGTCTCTTAGGAAAAGGTTCCTAAACAGCTGCCTGCAATCTGGCCTCAGCACATTATATCATTGTCTCAAAGTGATATTCATTCAGTATGTCTTATATGGAAATGCTTGAAATGGTGAACATGAAGAAGTTTCTAAATATATACAAGCAAGATTGTTTCTCCACAGTTTTCTTTCAGTGACTGAATGTGATGTATAGTCTGTCACGACTATTGTAAAATGTTTGATAAGTCTTATGTAAAAACGTTCCTAGATAGCTATCTGTGAGCTCTATTTAGCACAGTGTTCTTTCATTGTAGGAAAATGATACCCATTCATTATGGCATATACTGAAATGTGAGAAATGTCTCAAATACAAATGTTCCTAATAATAGCTTCAAGATGCTTTCACCACAGAGGTCTTTCAGTGAAACAATATTGCAGATATTCTGTGACACTTGTAGTGAAGTGTTAGTTAAAACTTACTTGCAAGCTGGATTCAGCACAGTGTTTCTTTCATTGTTGGAAACTCATATTCAATCAGAACAGCAAATATTGAAATGGTTATAATGACTAATATGAAGATGATCCTTAATGGCTGCAAGTAAGATGGTTTCACCACAGTTTTCTCTCAGTGAACAAATGCTATATACATTCTGTCCCACATGCAATGAAATGTTTGTTAAGTCTTATATGAACATGTTCCTAAACAGCTACCCGCAAACTGGGCTTAGAACAGTGTTCTCACATTGTTAGTAATTGATAGGTCATCTGTAGGGCATATGCTGAAATGTTTGAACTGTCTTATGTGAATATGCCCCTAAACAGCTGTAAGCACATTTGTTTCACCAGAGTTCCTTTAGTGTCTGAATCTTATGGATATTTTTCAAGTCTGTAGTGTAATTTTTTAAGTATTTTATGAAGTTCTTCCTAAACAGATACTAGGAAACAAGGGTTCAGCTCATCCTTCTTTCCTTGAGTGAATATTAAAATCATTCTGTCATGACCATAGCGCAATATTTGTTAAGACTTATAAAAAGATATTTCTAAAAGACAACTTTCCAGCTGGGTTCTTAACATCGTTCTTTCATTTTATGGAAGTGATAACCATTCTGGATGGAATACACTGAAATGTTTGAAAAGACTTGTATGAAGATACTCCTAAATAGCTACAAGCAATCTGGTTACACCACAGTGTTCTTTCATTTAATAAACTTTATATATAGTCTCCTATAGCTGTAGTGAAATGTTTTATATCATATATGAAAAGGTTCCTACAGCTACCTGCAAGCTGGGATCAGCACACTGACTTTTCATTGTAATAAGGTGATAGTTACTTTGTATGGCATACACTGAAATGTCAGAAAAGACTTATATGAGTGTATTTCTAAAGAGATACAAGCAAGCTGGTTTCACAATAGTGATCTTTCATTGAATTAATGTAATAGATATTCTGTCGCACATGTTGTGAAATTTTCAATAAATCTTACATGAAAATGTTACTATAAGTCTACCTGAAAGCTGAGTTAAGTACAATGTTTTTTCATTTTAAGAAAGTATAGCTGTTCTCTATGGCTCATACTGAAATGCTAGAAAAGACTTACATGAAGATGTTCCTTAAAAGCTACAAGGAAGTTGGTTTCACCACAGCATTCTTTCAATGAGTGAATGTTATAGATATTCCATCATGCCCGTAGTGAAATGTTTGATAGGACTTATTTGAAGATTCCCCTAAACAGCTGCAAGCAAGGTGTTTTCACCACAGTGTTCATTCAGAAAATGAATGTTATACGTATTCTGTCATGCCTCAAGAGAACTATTTGATGTCTTAGGTGAGAGTGTTCCTGAACAGCTACAAGCAAGCTTTTTCAACATAGTGTGGCTTCCTTGAATGAATGTTATGGATATCATGTTGCGGCTGTAGAGAAACGTTTGATAAGACATAAATGAAATGCTCATAAAGAGCCACTGGTTTCATCAGAACGTTCTTTCTGGATATGGAAGCGATAGCCATTCTGTAGGCATAATGAAGTGTTTGAAGAGCCTTATACGAAGACATTCCCAAGGCGCCAGAAGTAATCTGGCTTCACCACAGTGTTCTTTCAGTGAACGAGTGTTATAGCTAGTCTGTCATGCCTGTAGTGAAATGTTTAATAAGTCTTATATGAAGAGGTTTCAAACAGCCGCCAGCAAGCCGGGTTTAGCACAGTGTCCTTTAACTGTAAGTAAGTGAGAGCCCTTCTGTATGGCATATGCTTAAATGTTAGAGAGGTCTTATATGAAGATGTTCCTAAATAGAATCCAACAAGACGTGTTCAGGACAGAATAATTTCATCATAAGATAGTGACAGCCGTTTAGTATGGCATATACAGAAATGCTGAAAAGGACTCAAATGAAGATCTTCCTTAACAGTCAAACCAAGCCACTTTCACCATAGTGTTCTTTCATTGAATGGATGTAATAGATATTCTGTCATGCCTGTAGTTAAAAGTTCAATAGGTCTTACATAAAAATGCTCCTAATAATCTACCTGAAAGCTATTAAACACAACCTTCTTTCCTTGTAAGAAGGGTATGGCCATGCTGTATGCCATATACTGAAATGCTTGAAAAGCTTTTTATGAAGATGTTCCTCAACAGTTACAAGAAAACTGCTTTCATCCCTGTGTTCATTCAATGAGTGAATGTTTAGAGATTCTGTCATTCCTGCAAAGGAATGTTTAATAAGTCTTACATGAAGATGTTTCTAAACAGCTACAAGGAAATTCTTTTAAATATAGTGTTATTACATTGAATAGACATTAAAGATATCCTGTCATGACTGTAGGCAAATGTCTGATAAGACTTGAGCAAAATATTAATAAACAATTACTTGCAAGCTGGGTTCATCACAGTATTCTTTTCTGGCTAGGGAGATGATAGCCATTCTGTATGGCATAAAGTGATATGTTTGAAGAGCCTTTTATTTATATTCTTAAACAGCTAACAAGCAAGATGGTTTCTTCACAGTGTTCTTTCAGTGAATGAATGTTCTAGATATTGTCACATCTGTGGTGAAATATTTGATATATGATGTTCCTAAACAGCTACCCATAAACTGGATTCAGCATGTGTTCTTTCATTTTGTGAAAATGATAGTCGCTCTGTGTGGAATATACTTAAGTATTTGAAGTGTACTATGTGCAGATGTTCCTAAACAGTGAAAAGAAGATGGTTTTTGCATAATTTTCTTTCAGATAACAAATGTTATAGACATTGTCACATCTGTAGTCAAATGTTTGATATGATTTATGTGAAAATATCCCTAAACAGCTACCTGTTGGCTTGATTAAGCACGATGCTCTTTCATTGTAAGAAAGTGATAGCCGTTCCTTGTGGCATATACTGAAATGTTTGAAATGGCATATGTGAAGATGTTCCTTAAGAGCTACTTGCTAGGTGTTTTCCAGACAATGTTCTTTCAGTGAATGGATGTTATAGATAGTCTATCACACCCGTAGTGAAATGCTGGATAAGTTTTATGAAGATGTCCCTAAGTAGCTACAAGCAAAATGGTTTCCCAACAGTGTTCTTACAGACATTGAATGTTATAGATATTCTGTCATGCCTGTAGGGAAATGTTTGATAAGGCTTGCATGAACACTTACATGAAGATGTTTCTAAACAGCCACAAGCAGGCTTTTTCAACACAGTATTTCATTGAATGAATGTAATAATTATCACATTGTGGCTGCAGAGAAACGTTTGATAAGACACACACAAAATGTTCGTAAATAGCATGTGCCAGCTGGTTGCATCACAATGTTGTTTAATTTAATGGAAGTGATAATCATTCTGTACAGCATATGATGTGTTTGAATAGCCTTATATAAAGATATTCCTAAAAACTTATGAGCAACCTGGTTTCACCAGAGTGTGTTCCTCAGTGAAGGAATCTTACAGAGATTCTGTCAGAGCAGTAGTGACATGTTTGGTGTTTTGTATGAAGAAACCCTAAATGGCTTCCTGCAAGATGAGTTCAACACAGTGTTATTTCATTTTAAGAAAATGATAGTCATTCTGTTTGGCATAAACTGAAATATTAGAAAAGCCTTATATCAAGATGTTCCTAATTAGCTACCAGCAATCTGGCTTCACAATAGTGTTCTTTCACTGAATGGATGTAACAGATACTTTGTAGTGAAATGTATGATAAGTCTCTTAGGAAAAGGTTCCTAAACAGCTGCCTGCAATCTGGCCTCAGCACATTATATCATTGTCTCAAAGTGATATTCATTCAGTATGTCTTATATGGAAATGCTTGAAATGGTGAACATGAAGAAGTTTCTAAATATATACAAGCAAGATTGTTTCTCCACAGTTTTCTTTCAGTGACTGAATGTGATGTATAGTCTGTCACGACTATTGTAAAATGTTTGATAAGTCTTATGTAAAAACGTTCCTAGATAGCTATCTGTGAGCTCTATTTAGCACAGTGTTCTTTCATTGTAGGAAAATGATACCCATTCATTATGGCATATACTGAAATGTGAGAAATGTCTCAAATACAAATGTTCCTAATAATAGCTTCAAGATGCTTTCACCACAGAGGTCTTTCAGTGAAACAATATTGCAGATATTCTGTGACACTTGTAGTGAAGTGTTAGTTAAAACTTACTTGCAAGCTGGATTCAGCACAGTGTTTCTTTCATTGTTGGAAACTCATATTCAATCAGAACAGCAAATATTGAAATGGTTATAATGACTAATATGAAGATGATCCTTAATGGCTGCAAGTAAGATGGTTTCACCACAGTTTTCTCTCAGTGAACAAATGCTATATACATTCTGTCCCACATGCAATGAAATGTTTGTTAAGTCTTATATGAACATGTTCCTAAACAGCTACCCGCAAACTGGGCTTAGAACAGCGTTCTCACATTGTTAGTAATTGATAGGTCATCTGTAGGGCATATGCTGAAATGTTTGAACTGTCTTATGTGAATATGCCCCTAAACAGCTGTAAGCACATTTGTTTCACCAGAGTTCCTTTAGTGTCTGAATCTTATGGATATTTTTCAAGTCTGTAGTGTAATTTTTTAAGTATTTTATGAAGTTCTTCCTAAACAGATACTAGGAAACAAGGGTTCAGCTCATCCTTCTTTCCTTGAGTGAATATTAAAATCATTCTGTCATGACCATAGCGCAATATTTGTTAAGACTTATAAAAAGATATTTCTAAAAGACAACTTTCCAGCTGGGTTCTTAACATCGTTCTTTCATTTTATGGAAGTGATAACCATTCTGGATGGAATACACTGAAATGTTTGAAAAGACTTGTATGAAGATACTCCTAAATAGCTACAAGCAATCTGGTTACACCACAGTGTTCTTTCATTTAATAAACTTTATATATAGTCTCCTATAGCTGTAGTGAAATGTTTTATATCATATATGAAAAGGTTCCTACAGCTACCTGCAAGCTGGGATCAGCACACTGACTTTTCATTGTAATAAGGTGATAGTTACTTTGTATGGCATACACTGAAATGTCAGAAAAGACTTATATGAGTGTATTTCTAAAGAGATACAAGCAAGCTGGTTTCACAATAGTGATCTTTCATTGAATTAATGTAATAGATATTCTGTCGCACATGTTGTGAAATTTTCAATAAATCTTACATGAAAATGTTACTATAAGTCTACCTGAAAGCTGAGTTAAGTACAATGTTTTTTCATTTTAAGAAAGTATAGCTGTTCTCTATGGCTCATACTGAAATGCTAGAAAAGACTTACATGAAGATGTTCCTTAAAAGCTACAAGGAAGTTGGTTTCACCACAGCATTCTTTCAATGAGTGAATGTTATAGATATTCCATCATGCCCGTAGTGAAATGTTTGATAGGACTTATTTGAAGATTCCCCTAAACAGCTGCAAGCAAGGTGTTTTCACCACAGTGTTCATTCAGAAAATGAATGTTATACGTATTCTGTCATGCCTCAAGAGAACTATTTGATGTCTTAGGTGAGAGTGTTCCTGAACAGCTACAAGCAAGCTTTTTCAACATAGTGTGGCTTCCTTGAATGAATGTTATGGATATCATGTTGCGGCTGTAGAGAAACGTTTGATAAGACATAAATGAAATGCTCATAAAGAGCCACTGGTTTCATCAGAACGTTCTTTCTGGATATGGAAGTGATAGCCATTCTGTAGGCATAATGAAGTGTTTGAAGAGCCTTATACGAAGACATTCCCAAGGCGCCAGAAGTAATCTGGCTTCACCACAGTGTTCTTTCAGTGAACGAGTGTTATAGCTAGTCTGTCATGCCTGTAGTGAAATGTTTAATAAGTCTTATATGAAGAGGTTTCAAACAGCCGCCAGCAAGCCGGGTTTAGCACAGTGTCCTTTAACTGTAAGTAAGTGAGAGCCCTTCTGTATGGCATATGCTTAAATGTTAGAGAGGTCTTATATGAAGATGTTCCTAAATAGAATCCAACAAGACGTGTTCAGGACAGAATAATTTCATCATAAGATAGTGACAGCCGTTTAGTATGGCATATACAGAAATGCTGAAAAGGACTCAAATGAAGATCTTCCTTAACAGTCAAACCAAGCCACTTTCACCATAGTGTTCTTTCATTGAATGGATGTAATAGATATTCTGTCATGCCTGTAGTTAAAAGTTCAATAGGTCTTACATAAAAATGCTCCTAATAATCTACCTGAAAGCTATTAAACACAACCTTCTTTCCTTGTAAGAAGGGTATGGCCATGCTGTATGCCATATACTGAAATGCTTGAAAAGCTTTATATGAAGATGTTCCTCAACAGTTACAAGAAAACTGCTTTCATCCCTGTGTTCATTCAATGAGTGAATGTTTAGAGATTCTGTCATTCCTGCAAAGGAATGTTTAATAAGTCTTACATGAAGATGTTTCTAAACAGCTACAAGGAAATTCTTTTAAATATAGTGTTATTACATTGAATAGACATTAAAGATATCCTGTCATGACTGTAGGCAAATGTCTGATAAGACTTGAGCAAAATATTAATAAACAATTACTTGCAAGCTGGGTTCATCACAGTATTCTTTTCTGGCTAGGGAGATGATAGCCATTCTGTATGGCATAAAGTGATATGTTTGAAGAGCCTTTTATTTATATTCTTAAACAGCTAACAAGCAAGATGGTTTCTTCACAGTGTTCTTTCAGTGAATGAATGTTCTAGATATTGTCACATCTGTGGTGAAATATTTGATATATGATGTTCCTAAACAGCTACCCATAAACTGGATTCAGCATGTGTTCTTTCATTTTGTGAAAATGATAGTCGCTCTGTGTGGAATATACTTAAGTATTTGAAGTGTACTATGTGCAGATGTTCCTAAACAGTGAAAAGAAGATGGTTTTTGCATAATTTTCTTTCAGATAACAAATGTTATAGACATTGTCACATCTGTAGTCAAATGTTTGATATGATTTATGTGAAAATATCCCTAAACAGCTACCTGTTGGCTTGATTAAGCACGATGCTCTTTCATTGTAAGAAAGTGATAGCCGTTCCTTGTGGCATATACTGAAATGTTTGAAATGGCATATGTGAAGATGTTCCTTAAGAGCTACTTGCTAGGTGTTTTCCAGACAATGTTCTTTCAGTGAATGGATGTTATAGATAGTCTATCACACCCGTAGTGAAATGCTGGATAAGTTTTATGAAGATGTCCCTAAGTAGCTACAAGCAAAATGGTTTCCCAACAGTGTTCTTACAGACATTGAATGTTATAGATATTCTGTCATGCCTGTAGGGAAATGTTTGATAAGGCTTGCATGAACACTTACATGAAGATGTTTCTAAACAGCCACAAGCAGGCTTTTTCAACACAGTATTTCATTGAATGAATGTAATAATTATCACATTGTGGCTGCAGAGAAACGTTTGATAAGACACACACAAAATGTTCGTAAATAGCATGTGCCAGCTGGTTGCATCACAATGTTGTTTAATTTAATGGAAGTGATAATCATTCTGTACAGCATATGATGTGTTTGAATAGCCTTATATAAAGATATTCCTAAAAACTTATGAGCAATCTGGTTTCACCAGAGTGTGTTCCTCAGTGAAGGAATCTTACAGAGATTCTGTCAGAGCAGTAGTGACATGTTTGGTGTTTTGTATGAAGAAACCCTAAATGGCTTCCTGCAAGATGAGTTCAACACAGTGTTATTTCATTTTAAGAAAATGATAGTCATTCTGTTTGGCATAAACTGAAATATTAGAAAAGCCTTATATCAAGATGTTCCTAATTAGCTACCAGCAATCTGGCTTCACAATAGTGTTCTTTCACTGAATGGATGTAACAGATACTTTGTAGTGAAATGTATGATAAGTCTCTTAGGAAAAGGTTCCTAAACAGCTGCCTGCAATCTGGCCTCAGCACATTATATCATTGTCTCAAAGTGATATTCATTCAGTATGTCTTATATGGAAATGCTTGAAATGGTGAACATGAAGAAGTTTCTAAATATATACAAGCAAGATTGTTTCTCCACAGTTTTCTTTCAGTGACTGAATGTGATGTATAGTCTGTCACGACTATTGTAAAATGTTTGATAAGTCTTATGTAAAAACGTTCCTAGATAGCTATCTGTGAGCTCTATTTAGCACAGTGTTCTTTCATTGTAGGAAAATGATACCCATTCATTATGGCATATACTGAAATGTGAGAAATGTCTCAAATACAAATGTTCCTAATAATAGCTTCAAGATGCTTTCACCACAGAGGTCTTTCAGTGAAACAATATTGCAGATATTCTGTGACACTTGTAGTGAAGTGTTAGTTAAAACTTACTTGCAAGCTGGATTCAGCACAGTGTTTCTTTCATTGTTGGAAACTCATATTCAATCAGAACAGCAAATATTGAAATGGTTATAATGACTAATATGAAGATGATCCTTAATGGCTGCAAGTAAGATGGTTTCACCACAGTTTTCTCTCAGTGAACAAATGCTATATACATTCTGTCCCACATGCAATGAAATGTTTGTTAAGTCTTATATGAACATGTTCCTAAACAGCTACCCGCAAACTGGGCTTAGAACAGTGTTCTCACATTGTTAGTAATTGATAGGTCATCTGTAGGGCATATGCTGAAATGTTTGAACTGTCTTATGTGAATATGCCCCTAAACAGCTGTAAGCACATTTGTTTCACCAGAGTTCCTTTAGTGTCTGAATCTTATGGATATTTTTCAAGTCTGTAGTGTAATTTTTTAAGTATTTTATGAAGTTCTTCCTAAACAGATACTAGGAAACAAGGGTTCAGCTCATCCTTCTTTCCTTGAGTGAATATTAAAATCATTCTGTCATGACCATAGCGCAATATTTGTTAAGACTTATAAAAAGATATTTCTAAAAGACAACTTTCCAGCTGGGTTCTTAACATCGTTCTTTCATTTTATGGAAGTGATAACCATTCTGGATGGAATACACTGAAATGTTTGAAAAGACTTGTATGAAGATACTCCTAAATAGCTACAAGCAATCTGGTTACACCACAGTGTTCTTTCATTTAATAAACTTTATATATAGTCTCCTATAGCTGTAGTGAAATGTTTTATATCATATATGAAAAGGTTCCTACAGCTACCTGCAAGCTGGGATCAGCACACTGACTTTTCATTGTAATAAGGTGATAGTTACTTTGTATGGCATACACTGAAATGTCAGAAAAGACTTATATGAGTGTATTTCTAAAGAGATACAAGCAAGCTGGTTTCACAATAGTGATCTTTCATTGAATTAATGTAATAGATATTCTGTCGCACATGTTGTGAAATTTTCAATAAATCTTACATGAAAATGTTACTATAAGTCTACCTGAAAGCTGAGTTAAGTACAATGTTTTTTCATTTTAAGAAAGTATAGCTGTTCTCTATGGCTCATACTGAAATGCTAGAAAAGACTTACATGAAGATGTTCCTTAAAAGCTACAAGGAAGTTGGTTTCACCACAGCATTCTTTCAATGAGTGAATGTTATAGATATTCCATCATGCCCGTAGTGAAATGTTTGATAGGACTTATTTGAAGATTCCCCTAAACAGCTGCAAGCAAGGTGTTTTCACCACAGTGTTCATTCAGAAAATGAATGTTATACGTATTCTGTCATGCCTCAAGAGAACTATTTGATGTCTTAGGTGAGAGTGTTCCTGAACAGCTACAAGCAAGCTTTTTCAACATAGTGTGGCTTCCTTGAATGAATGTTATGGATATCATGTTGCGGCTGTAGAGAAACGTTTGATAAGACATAAATGAAATGCTCATAAAGAGCCACTGGTTTCATCAGAACGTTCTTTCTGGATATGGAAGTGATAGCCATTCTGTAGGCATAATGAAGTGTTTGAAGAGCCTTATACGAAGACATTCCCAAGGCGCCAGAAGTAATCTGGCTTCACCACAGTGTTCTTTCAGTGAACGAGTGTTATAGCTAGTCTGTCATGCCTGTAGTGAAATGTTTAATAAGTCTTATATGAAGAGGTTTCAAACAGCCGCCAGCAAGCCGGGTTTAGCACAGTGTCCTTTAACTGTAAGTAAGTGAGAGCCCTTCTGTATGGCATATGCTTAAATGTTAGAGAGGTCTTATATGAAGATGTTCCTAAATAGAATCCAACAAGACGTGTTCAGGACAGAATAATTTCATCATAAGATAGTGACAGCCGTTTAGTATGGCATATACAGAAATGCTGAAAAGGACTCAAATGAAGATCTTCCTTAACAGTCAAACCAAGCCACTTTCACCATAGTGTTCTTTCATTGAATGGATGTAATAGATATTCTGTCATGCCTGTAGTTAAAAGTTCAATAGGTCTTACATAAAAATGCTCCTAATAATCTACCTGAAAGCTATTAAACACAACCTTCTTTCCTTGTAAGAAGGGTATGGCCATGCTGTATGCCATATACTGAAATGCTTGAAAAGCTTTATATGAAGATGTTCCTCAACAGTTACAAGAAAACTGCTTTCATCCCTGTGTTCATTCAATGAGTGAATGTTTAGAGATTCTGTCATTCCTGCAAAGGAATGTTTAATAAGTCTTACATGAAGATGTTTCTAAACAGCTACAAGGAAATTCTTTTAAATATAGTGTTATTACATTGAATAGACATTAAAGATATCCTGTCATGACTGTAGGCAAATGTCTGATAAGACTTGAGCAAAATATTAATAAACAATTACTTGCAAGCTGGGTTCATCACAGTATTCTTTTCTGGCTAGGGAGATGATAGCCATTCTGTATGGCATAAAGTGATATGTTTGAAGAGCCTTTTATTTATATTCTTAAACAGCTAACAAGCAAGATGGTTTCTTCACAGTGTTCTTTCAGTGAATGAATGTTCTAGATATTGTCACATCTGTGGTGAAATATTTGATATATGATGTTCCTAAACAGCTACCCATAAACTGGATTCAGCATGTGTTCTTTCATTTTGTGAAAATGATAGTCGCTCTGTGTGGAATATACTTAAGTATTTGAAGTGTACTATGTGCAGATGTTCCTAAACAGTGAAAAGAAGATGGTTTTTGCATAATTTTCTTTCAGATAACAAATGTTATAGACATTGTCACATCTGTAGTCAAATGTTTGATATGATTTATGTGAAAATATCCCTAAACAGCTACCTGTTGGCTTGATTAAGCACGATGCTCTTTCATTGTAAGAAAGTGATAGCCGTTCCTTGTGGCATATACTGAAATGTTTGAAATGGCATATGTGAAGATGTTCCTTAAGAGCTACTTGCTAGGTGTTTTCCAGACAATGTTCTTTCAGTGAATGGATGTTATAGATAGTCTATCACACCCGTAGTGAAATGCTGGATAAGTTTTATGAAGATGTCCCTAAGTAGCTACAAGCAAAATGGTTTCCCAACAGTGTTCTTACAGACATTGAATGTTATAGATATTCTGTCATGCCTGTAGGGAAATGTTTGATAAGGCTTGCATGAACACTTACATGAAGATGTTTCTAAACAGCCACAAGCAGGCTTTTTCAACACAGTATTTCATTGAATGAATGTAATAATTATCACATTGTGGCTGCAGAGAAACGTTTGATAAGACACACACAAAATGTTCGTAAATAGCATGTGCCAGCTGGTTGCATCACAATGTTGTTTAATTTAATGGAAGTGATAATCATTCTGTACAGCATATGATGTGTTTGAATAGCCTTATATAAAGATATTCCTAAAAACTTATGAGCAATCTGGTTTCACCAGAGTGTGTTCCTCAGTGAAGGAATCTTACAGAGATTCTGTCAGAGCAGTAGTGACATGTTTGGTGTTTTGTATGAAGAAACCCTAAATGGCTTCCTGCAAGATGAGTTCAACACAGTGTTATTTCATTTTAAGAAAATGATAGTCATTCTGTTTGGCATAAACTGAAATATTAGAAAAGCCTTATATCAAGATGTTCCTAATTAGCTACCAGCAATCTGGCTTCACAATAGTGTTCTTTCACTGAATGGATGTAACAGATACTTTGTAGTGAAATGTATGATAAGTCTCTTAGGAAAAGGTTCCTAAACAGCTGCCTGCAATCTGGCCTCAGCACATTATATCATTGTCTCAAAGTGATATTCATTCAGTATGTCTTATATGGAAATGCTTGAAATGGTGAACATGAAGAAGTTTCTAAATATATACAAGCAAGATTGTTTCTCCACAGTTTTCTTTCAGTGACTGAATGTGATGTATAGTCTGTCACGACTATTGTAAAATGTTTGATAAGTCTTATGTAAAAACGTTCCTAGATAGCTATCTGTGAGCTCTATTTAGCACAGTGTTCTTTCATTGTAGGAAAATGATACCCATTCATTATGGCATATACTGAAATGTGAGAAATGTCTCAAATACAAATGTTCCTAATAATAGCTTCAAGATGCTTTCACCACAGAGGTCTTTCAGTGAAACAATATTGCAGATATTCTGTGACACTTGTAGTGAAGTGTTAGTTAAAACTTACTTGCAAGCTGGATTCAGCACAGTGTTTCTTTCATTGTTGGAAACTCATATTCAATCAGAACAGCAAATATTGAAATGGTTATAATGACTAATATGAAGATGATCCTTAATGGCTGCAAGTAAGATGGTTTCACCACAGTTTTCTCTCAGTGAACAAATGCTATATACATTCTGTCCCACATGCAATGAAATGTTTGTTAAGTCTTATATGAACATGTTCCTAAACAGCTACCCGCAAACTGGGCTTAGAACAGCGTTCTCACATTGTTAGTAATTGATAGGTCATCTGTAGGGCATATGCTGAAATGTTTGAACTGTCTTATGTGAATATGCCCCTAAACAGCTGTAAGCACATTTGTTTCACCAGAGTTCCTTTAGTGTCTGAATCTTATGGATATTTTTCAAGTCTGTAGTGTAATTTTTTAAGTATTTTATGAAGTTCTTCCTAAACAGATACTAGGAAACAAGGGTTCAGCTCATCCTTCTTTCCTTGAGTGAATATTAAAATCATTCTGTCATGACCATAGCGCAATATTTGTTAAGACTTATAAAAAGATATTTCTAAAAGACAACTTTCCAGCTGGGTTCTTAACATCGTTCTTTCATTTTATGGAAGTGATAACCATTCTGGATGGAATACACTGAAATGTTTGAAAAGACTTGTATGAAGATACTCCTAAATAGCTACAAGCAATCTGGTTACACCACAGTGTTCTTTCATTTAATAAACTTTATATATAGTCTCCTATAGCTGTAGTGAAATGTTTTATATCATATATGAAAAGGTTCCTACAGCTACCTGCAAGCTGGGATCAGCACACTGACTTTTCATTGTAATAAGGTGATAGTTACTTTGTATGGCATACACTGAAATGTCAGAAAAGACTTATATGAGTGTATTTCTAAAGAGATACAAGCAAGCTGGTTTCACAATAGTGATCTTTCATTGAATTAATGTAATAGATATTCTGTCGCACATGTTGTGAAATTTTCAATAAATCTTACATGAAAATGTTACTATAAGTCTACCTGAAAGCTGAGTTAGGTACAATGTTTGTTCATTTTAAGAAAGTATAGCTGTTCTCTATGGCTCATACTGAAATGCTAGAAAAGACTTACATGAAGATGTTCCTTAAAAGCTACAAGGAAGTTGGTTTCACCACAGCATTCTTTCAATGAGTGAATGTTATAGATATTCCATCATGCCCGTAGTGAAATGTTTGATAGGACTTATTTGAAGATTCCCCTAAACAGCTGCAAGCAAGGTGTTTTCACCACAGTGTTCATTCAGAAAATGAATGTTATACGTATTCTGTCATGCCTCAAGAGAACTATTTGATGTCTTAGGTGAGAGTGTTCCTGAACAGCTACAAGCAAGCTTTTTCAACATAGTGTGGCTTCCTTGAATGAATGTTATGGATATCATGTTGCGGCTGTAGAGAAACGTTTGATAAGACATAAATGAAATGCTCATAAAGAGCCACTGGTTTCATCAGAACGTTCTTTCTGGATATGGAAGTGATAGCCATTCTGTAGGCATAATGAAGTGTTTGAAGAGCCTTATACGAAGACATTCCCAAGGCGCCAGAAGTAATCTGGCTTCACCACAGTGTTCTTTCAGTGAACGAGTGTTATAGCTAGTCTGTCATGCCTGTAGTGAAATGTTTAATAAGTCTTATATGAAGAGGTTTCAAACAGCCGCCAGCAAGCCGGGTTTAGCACAGTGTCCTTTAACTGTAAGTAAGTGAGAGCCCTTCTGTATGGCATATGCTTAAATGTTAGAGAGGTCTTATATGAAGATGTTCCTAAATAGAATCCAACAAGACGTGTTCAGGACAGAATAATTTCATCATAAGATAGTGACAGCCGTTTAGTATGGCATATACAGAAATGCTGAAAAGGACTCAAATGAAGATCTTCCTTAACAGTCAAACCAAGCCACTTTCACCATAGTGTTCTTTCATTGAATGGATGTAATAGATATTCTGTCATGCCTGTAGTTAAAAGTTCAATAGGTCTTACATAAAAATGCTCCTAATAATCTACCTGAAAGCTATTAAACACAACCTTCTTTCCTTGTAAGAAGGGTATGGCCATGCTGTATGCCATATACTGAAATGCTTGAAAAGCTTTATATGAAGATGTTCCTCAACAGTTACAAGAAAACTGCTTTCATCCCTGTGTTCATTCAATGAGTGAATGTTTAGAGATTCTGTCATTCCTGCAAAGGAATGTTTAATAAGTCTTACATGAAGATGTTTCTAAACAGCTACAAGGAAATTCTTTTAAATATAGTGTTATTACATTGAATAGACATTAAAGATATCCTGTCATGACTGTAGGCAAATGTCTGATAAGACTTGAGCAAAATATTAATAAACAATTACTTGCAAGCTGGGTTCATCACAGTATTCTTTTCTGGCTAGGGAGATGATAGCCATTCTGTATGGCATAAAGTGATATGTTTGAAGAGCCTTTTATTTATATTCTTAAACAGCTAACAAGCAAGATGGTTTCTTCACAGTGTTCTTTCAGTGAATGAATGTTCTAGATATTGTCACATCTGTGGTGAAATATTTGATATATGATGTTCCTAAACAGCTACCCATAAACTGGATTCAGCATGTGTTCTTTCATTTTGTGAAAATGATAGTCGCTCTGTGTGGAATATACTTAAGTATTTGAAGTGTACTATGTGCAGATGTTCCTAAACAGTGAAAAGAAGATGGTTTTTGCATAATTTTCTTTCAGATAACAAATGTTATAGACATTGTCACATCTGTAGTCAAATGTTTGATATGATTTATGTGAAAATATCCCTAAACAGCTACCTGTTGGCTTGATTAAGCACGATGCTCTTTCATTGTAAGAAAGTGATAGCCGTTCCTTGTGGCATATACTGAAATGTTTGAAATGGCATATGTGAAGATGTTCCTTAAGAGCTACTTGCTAGGTGTTTTCCAGACAATGTTCTTTCAGTGAATGGATGTTATAGATAGTCTATCACACCCGTAGTGAAATGCTGGATAAGTTTTATGAAGATGTCCCTAAGTAGCTACAAGCAAAATGGTTTCCCAACAGTGTTCTTACAGACATTGAATGTTATAGATATTCTGTCATGCCTGTAGGGAAATGTTTGATAAGGCTTGCATGAACACTTACATGAAGATGTTTCTAAACAGCCACAAGCAGGCTTTTTCAACACAGTATTTCATTGAATGAATGTAATAATTATCACATTGTGGCTGCAGAGAAACGTTTGATAAGACACACACAAAATGTTCGTAAATAGCATGTGCCAGCTGGTTGCATCACAATGTTGTTTAATTTAATGGAAGTGATAATCATTCTGTACAGCATATGATGTGTTTGAATAGCCTTATATAAAGATATTCCTAAAAACTTATGAGCAATCTGGTTTCACCAGAGTGTGTTCCTCAGTGAAGGAATCTTACAGAGATTCTGTCAGAGCAGTAGTGACATGTTTGGTGTTTTGTATGAAGAAACCCTAAATGGCTTCCTGCAAGATGAGTTCAACACAGTGTTATTTCATTTTAAGAAAATGATAGTCATTCTGTTTGGCATAAACTGAAATATTAGAAAAGCCTTATATCAAGATGTTCCTAATTAGCTACCAGCAATCTGGCTTCACAATAGTGTTCTTTCACTGAATGGATGTAACAGATACTTTGTAGTGAAATGTATGATAAGTCTCTTAGGAAAAGGTTCCTAAACAGCTGCCTGCAATCTGGCCTCAGCACATTATATCATTGTCTCAAAGTGATATTCATTCAGTATGTCTTATATGGAAATGCTTGAAATGGTGAACATGAAGAAGTTTCTAAATATATACAAGCAAGATTGTTTCTCCACAGTTTTCTTTCAGTGACTGAATGTGATGTATAGTCTGTCACGACTATTGTAAAATGTTTGATAAGTCTTATGTAAAAACGTTCCTAGATAGCTATCTGTGAGCTCTATTTAGCACAGTGTTCTTTCATTGTAGGAAAATGATACCCATTCATTATGGCATATACTGAAATGTGAGAAATGTCTCAAATACAAATGTTCCTAATAATAGCTTCAAGATGCTTTCACCACAGAGGTCTTTCAGTGAAACAATATTGCAGATATTCTGTGACACTTGTAGTGAAGTGTTAGTTAAAACTTACTTGCAAGCTGGATTCAGCACAGTGTTTCTTTCATTGTTGGAAACTCATATTCAATCAGAACAGCAAATATTGAAATGGTTATAATGACTAATATGAAGATGATCCTTAATGGCTGCAAGTAAGATGGTTTCACCACAGTTTTCTCTCAGTGAACAAATGCTATATACATTCTGTCCCACATGCAATGAAATGTTTGTTAAGTCTTATATGAACATGTTCCTAAACAGCTACCCGCAAACTGGGCTTAGAACAGTGTTCTCACATTGTTAGTAATTGATAGGTCATCTGTAGGGCATATGCTGAAATGTTTGAACTGTCTTATGTGAATATGCCCCTAAACAGCTGTAAGCACATTTGTTTCACCAGAGTTCCTTTAGTGTCTGAATCTTATGGATATTTTTCAAGTCTGTAGTGTAATTTTTTAAGTATTTTATGAAGTTCTTCCTAAACAGATACTAGGAAACAAGGGTTCAGCTCATCCTTCTTTCCTTGAGTGAATATTAAAATCATTCTGTCATGACCATAGCGCAATATTTGTTAAGACTTATAAAAAGATATTTCTAAAAGACAACTTTCCAGCTGGGTTCTTAACATCGTTCTTTCATTTTATGGAAGTGATAACCATTCTGGATGGAATACACTGAAATGTTTGAAAAGACTTGTATGAAGATACTCCTAAATAGCTACAAGCAATCTGGTTACACCACAGTGTTCTTTCATTTAATAAACTTTATATATAGTCTCCTATAGCTGTAGTGAAATGTTTTATATCATATATGAAAAGGTTCCTACAGCTACCTGCAAGCTGGGATCAGCACACTGACTTTTCATTGTAATAAGGTGATAGTTACTTTGTATGGCATACACTGAAATGTCAGAAAAGACTTATATGAGTGTATTTCTAAAGAGATACAAGCAAGCTGGTTTCACAATAGTGATCTTTCATTGAATTAATGTAATAGATATTCTGTCGCACATGTTGTGAAATTTTCAATAAATCTTACATGAAAATGTTACTATAAGTCTACCTGAAAGCTGAGTTAAGTACAATGTTTTTTCATTTTAAGAAAGTATAGCTGTTCTCTATGGCTCATACTGAAATGCTAGAAAAGACTTACATGAAGATGTTCCTTAAAAGCTACAAGGAAGTTGGTTTCACCACAGCATTCTTTCAATGAGTGAATGTTATAGATATTCCATCATGCCCGTAGTGAAATGTTTGATAGGACTTATTTGAAGATTCCCCTAAACAGCTGCAAGCAAGGTGTTTTCACCACAGTGTTCATTCAGAAAATGAATGTTATACGTATTCTGTCATGCCTCAAGAGAACTATTTGATGTCTTAGGTGAGAGTGTTCCTGAACAGCTACAAGCAAGCTTTTTCAACATAGTGTGGCTTCCTTGAATGAATGTTATGGATATCATGTTGCGGCTGTAGAGAAACGTTTGATAAGACATAAATGAAATGCTCATAAAGAGCCACTGGTTTCATCAGAACGTTCTTTCTGGATATGGAAGTGATAGCCATTCTGTAGGCATAATGAAGTGTTTGAAGAGCCTTATACGAAGACATTCCCAAGGCGCCAGAAGTAATCTGGCTTCACCACAGTGTTCTTTCAGTGAACGAGTGTTATAGCTAGTCTGTCATGCCTGTAGTGAAATGTTTAATAAGTCTTATATGAAGAGGTTTCAAACAGCCGCCAGCAAGCCGGGTTTAGCACAGTGTCCTTTAACTGTAAGTAAGTGAGAGCCCTTCTGTATGGCATATGCTTAAATGTTAGAGAGGTCTTATATGAAGATGTTCCTAAATAGAATCCAACAAGACGTGTTCAGGACAGAATAATTTCATCATAAGATAGTGACAGCCGTTTAGTATGGCATATACAGAAATGCTGAAAAGGACTCAAATGAAGATCTTCCTTAACAGTCAAACCAAGCCACTTTCACCATAGTGTTCTTTCATTGAATGGATGTAATAGATATTCTGTCATGCCTGTAGTTAAAAGTTCAATAGGTCTTACATAAAAATGCTCCTAATAATCTACCTGAAAGCTATTAAACACAACCTTCTTTCCTTGTAAGAAGGGTATGGCCATGCTGTATGCCATATACTGAAATGCTTGAAAAGCTTTATATGAAGATGTTCCTCAACAGTTACAAGAAAACTGCTTTCATCCCTGTGTTCATTCAATGAGTGAATGTTTAGAGATTCTGTCATTCCTGCAAAGGAATGTTTAATAAGTCTTACATGAAGATGTTTCTAAACAGCTACAAGGAAATTCTTTTAAATATAGTGTTATTACATTGAATAGACATTAAAGATATCCTGTCATGACTGTAGGCAAATGTCTGATAAGACTTGAGCAAAATATTAATAAACAATTACTTGCAAGCTGGGTTCATCACAGTATTCTTTTCTGGCTAGGGAGATGATAGCCATTCTGTATGGCATAAAGTGATATGTTTGAAGAGCCTTTTATTTATATTCTTAAACAGCTAACAAGCAAGATGGTTTCTTCACAGTGTTCTTTCAGTGAATGAATGTTCTAGATATTGTCACATCTGTGGTGAAATATTTGATATATGATGTTCCTAAACAGCTACCCATAAACTGGATTCAGCATGTGTTCTTTCATTTTGTGAAAATGATAGTCGCTCTGTGTGGAATATACTTAAGTATTTGAAGTGTACTATGTGCAGATGTTCCTAAACAGTGAAAAGAAGATGGTTTTTGCATAATTTTCTTTCAGATAACAAATGTTATAGACATTGTCACATCTGTAGTCAAATGTTTGATATGATTTATGTGAAAATATCCCTAAACAGCTACCTGTTGGCTTGATTAAGCACGATGCTCTTTCATTGTAAGAAAGTGATAGCCGTTCCTTGTGGCATATACTGAAATGTTTGAAATGGCATATGTGAAGATGTTCCTTAAGAGCTACTTGCTAGGTGTTTTCCAGACAATGTTCTTTCAGTGAATGGATGTTATAGATAGTCTATCACACCCGTAGTGAAATGCTGGATAAGTTTTATGAAGATGTCCCTAAGTAGCTACAAGCAAAATGGTTTCCCAACAGTGTTCTTACAGACATTGAATGTTATAGATATTCTGTCATGCCTGTAGGGAAATGTTTGATAAGGCTTGCATGAACACTTACATGAAGATGTTTCTAAACAGCCACAAGCAGGCTTTTTCAACACAGTATTTCATTGAATGAATGTAATAATTATCACATTGTGGCTGCAGAGAAACGTTTGATAAGACACACACAAAATGTTCGTAAATAGCATGTGCCAGCTGGTTGCATCACAATGTTGTTTAATTTAATGGAAGTGATAATCATTCTGTACAGCATATGATGTGTTTGAATAGCCTTATATAAAGATATTCCTAAAAACTTATGAGCAATCTGGTTTCACCAGAGTGTGTTCCTCAGTGAAGGAATCTTACAGAGATTCTGTCAGAGCAGTAGTGACATGTTTGGTGTTTTGTATGAAGAAACCCTAAATGGCTTCCTGCAAGATGAGTTCAACACAGTGTTATTTCATTTTAAGAAAATGATAGTCATTCTGTTTGGCATAAACTGAAATATTAGAAAAGCCTTATATCAAGATGTTCCTAATTAGCTACCAGCAATCTGGCTTCACAATAGTGTTCTTTCACTGAATGGATGTAACAGATACTTTGTAGTGAAATGTATGATAAGTCTCTTAGGAAAAGGTTCCTAAACAGCTGCCTGCAATCTGGCCTCAGCACATTATATCATTGTCTCAAAGTGATATTCATTCAGTATGTCTTATATGGAAATGCTTGAAATGGTGAACATGAAGAAGTTTCTAAATATATACAAGCAAGATTGTTTCTCCACAGTTTTCTTTCAGTGACTGAATGTGATGTATAGTCTGTCACGACTATTGTAAAATGTTTGATAAGTCTTATGTAAAAACGTTCCTAGATAGCTATCTGTGAGCTCTATTTAGCACAGTGTTCTTTCATTGTAGGAAAATGATACCCATTCATTATGGCATATACTGAAATGTGAGAAATGTCTCAAATACAAATGTTCCTAATAATAGCTTCAAGATGCTTTCACCACAGAGGTCTTTCAGTGAAACAATATTGCAGATATTCTGTGACACTTGTAGTGAAGTGTTAGTTAAAACTTACTTGCAAGCTGGATTCAGCACAGTGTTTCTTTCATTGTTGGAAACTCATATTCAATCAGAACAGCAAATATTGAAATGGTTATAATGACTAATATGAAGATGATCCTTAATGGCTGCAAGTAAGATGGTTTCACCACAGTTTTCTCTCAGTGAACAAATGCTATATACATTCTGTCCCACATGCAATGAAATGTTTGTTAAGTCTTATATGAACATGTTCCTAAACAGCTACCCGCAAACTGGGCTTAGAACAGTGTTCTCACACTGTTAGTAATTGATAGGTCATCTGTAGGGCATATGCTGAAATGTTTGAACTGTCTTATGTGAATATGCCCCTAAACAGCTGTAAGCACATTTGTTTCACCAGAGTTCCTTTAGTGTCTGAATCTTATGGATATTTTTCAAGTCTGTAGTGTAATTTTTTAAGTATTTTATGAAGTTCTTCCTAAACAGATACTAGGAAACAAGGGTTCAGCTCATCCTTCTTTCCTTGAGTGAATATTAAAATCATTCTGTCATGACCATAGCGCAATATTTGTTAAGACTTATAAAAAGATATTTCTAAAAGACAACTTTCCAGCTGGGTTCTTAACATCGTTCTTTCATTTTATGGAAGTGATAACCATTCTGGATGGAATACACTGAAATGTTTGAAAAGACTTGTATGAAGATACTCCTAAATAGCTACAAGCAATCTGGTTACACCACAGTGTTCTTTCATTTAATAAACTTTATATATAGTCTCCTATAGCTGTAGTGAAATGTTTTATATCATATATGAAAAGGTTCCTACAGCTACCTGCAAGCTGGGATCAGCACACTGACTTTTCATTGTAATAAGGTGATAGTTACTTTGTATGGCATACACTGAAATGTCAGAAAAGACTTATATGAGTGTATTTCTAAAGAGATACAAGCAAGCTGGTTTCACAATAGTGATCTTTCATTGAATTAATGTAATAGATATTCTGTCGCACATGTTGTGAAATTTTCAATAAATCTTACATGAAAATGTTACTATAAGTCTACCTGAAAGCTGAGTTAAGTACAATGTTTTTTCATTTTAAGAAAGTATAGCTGTTCTCTATGGCTCATACTGAAATGCTAGAAAAGACTTACATGAAGATGTTCCTTAAAAGCTACAAGGAAGTTGGTTTCACCACAGCATTCTTTCAATGAGTGAATGTTATAGATATTCCATCATGCCCGTAGTGAAATGTTTGATAGGACTTATTTGAAGATTCCCCTAAACAGCTGCAAGCAAGGTGTTTTCACCACAGTGTTCATTCAGAAAATGAATGTTATACGTATTCTGTCATGCCTCAAGAGAACTATTTGATGTCTTAGGTGAGAGTGTTCCTGAACAGCTACAAGCAAGCTTTTTCAACATAGTGTGGCTTCCTTGAATGAATGTTATGGATATCATGTTGCGGCTGTAGAGAAACGTTTGATAAGACATAAATGAAATGCTCATAAAGAGCCACTGGTTTCATCAGAACGTTCTTTCTGGATATGGAAGTGATAGCCATTCTGTAGGCATAATGAAGTGTTTGAAGAGCCTTATACGAAGACATTCCCAAGGCGCCAGAAGTAATCTGGCTTCACCACAGTGTTCTTTCAGTGAACGAGTGTTATAGCTAGTCTGTCATGCCTGTAGTGAAATGTTTAATAAGTCTTATATGAAGAGGTTTCAAACAGCCGCCAGCAAGCCGGGTTTAGCACAGTGTCCTTTAACTGTAAGTAAGTGAGAGCCCTTCTGTATGGCATATGCTTAAATGTTAGAGAGGTCTTATATGAAGATGTTCCTAAATAGAATCCAACAAGACGTGTTCAGGACAGAATAATTTCATCATAAGATAGTGACAGCCGTTTAGTATGGCATATACAGAAATGCTGAAAAGGACTCAAATGAAGATCTTCCTTAACAGTCAAACCAAGCCACTTTCACCATAGTGTTCTTTCATTGAATGGATGTAATAGATATTCTGTCATGCCTGTAGTTAAAAGTTCAATAGGTCTTACATAAAAATGCTCCTAATAATCTACCTGAAAGCTATTAAACACAACCTTCTTTCCTTGTAAGAAGGGTATGGCCATGCTGTATGCCATATACTGAAATGCTTGAAAAGCTTTATATGAAGATGTTCCTCAACAGTTACAAGAAAACTGCTTTCATCCCTGTGTTCATTCAATGAGTGAATGTTTAGAGATTCTGTCATTCCTGCAAAGGAATGTTTAATAAGTCTTACATGAAGATGTTTCTAAACAGCTACAAGGAAATTCTTTTAAATATAGTGTTATTACATTGAATAGACATTAAAGATATCCTGTCATGACTGTAGGCAAATGTCTGATAAGACTTGAGCAAAATATTAATAAACAATTACTTGCAAGCTGGGTTCATCACAGTATTCTTTTCTGGCTAGGGAGATGATAGCCATTCTGTATGGCATAAAGTGATATGTTTGAAGAGCCTTTTATTTATATTCTTAAACAGCTAACAAGCAAGATGGTTTCTTCACAGTGTTCTTTCAGTGAATGAATGTTCTAGATATTGTCACATCTGTGGTGAAATATTTGATATATGATGTTCCTAAACAGCTACCCATAAACTGGATTCAGCATGTGTTCTTTCATTTTGTGAAAATGATAGTCGCTCTGTGTGGAATATACTTAAGTATTTGAAGTGTACTATGTGCAGATGTTCCTAAACAGTGAAAAGAAGATGGTTTTTGCATAATTTTCTTTCAGATAACAAATGTTATAGACATTGTCACATCTGTAGTCAAATGTTTGATATGATTTATGTGAAAATATCCCTAAACAGCTACCTGTTGGCTTGATTAAGCACGATGCTCTTTCATTGTAAGAAAGTGATAGCCGTTCCTTGTGGCATATACTGAAATGTTTGAAATGGCATATGTGAAGATGTTCCTTAAGAGCTACTTGCTAGGTGTTTTCCAGACAATGTTCTTTCAGTGAATGGATGTTATAGATAGTCTATCACACCCGTAGTGAAATGCTGGATAAGTTTTATGAAGATGTCCCTAAGTAGCTACAAGCAAAATGGTTTCCCAACAGTGTTCTTACAGACATTGAATGTTATAGATATTCTGTCATGCCTGTAGGGAAATGTTTGATAAGGCTTGCATGAACACTTACATGAAGATGTTTCTAAACAGCCACAAGCAGGCTTTTTCAACACAGTATTTCATTGAATGAATGTAATAATTATCACATTGTGGCTGCAGAGAAACGTTTGATAAGACACACACAAAATGTTCGTAAATAGCATGTGCCAGCTGGTTGCATCACAATGTTGTTTAATTTAATGGAAGTGATAATCATTCTGTACAGCATATGATGTGTTTGAATAGCCTTATATAAAGATATTCCTAAAAACTTATGAGCAATCTGGTTTCACCAGAGTGTGTTCCTCAGTGAAGGAATCTTACAGAGATTCTGTCAGAGCAGTAGTGACATGTTTGGTGTTTTGTATGAAGAAACCCTAAATGGCTTCCTGCAAGATGAGTTCAACACAGTGTTATTTCATTTTAAGAAAATGATAGTCATTCTGTTTGGCATAAACTGAAATATTAGAAAAGCCTTATATCAAGATGTTCCTAATTAGCTACCAGCAATCTGGCTTCACAATAGTGTTCTTTCACTGAATGGATGTAACAGATACTTTGTAGTGAAATGTATGATAAGTCTCTTAGGAAAAGGTTCCTAAACAGCTGCCTGCAATCTGGCCTCAGCACATTATATCATTGTCTCAAAGTGATATTCATTCAGTATGTCTTATATGGAAATGCTTGAAATGGTGAACATGAAGAAGTTTCTAAATATATACAAGCAAGATTGTTTCTCCACAGTTTTCTTTCAGTGACTGAATGTGATGTATAGTCTGTCACGACTATTGTAAAATGTTTGATAAGTCTTATGTAAAAACGTTCCTAGATAGCTATCTGTGAGCTCTATTTAGCACAGTGTTCTTTCATTGTAGGAAAATGATACCCATTCATTATGGCATATACTGAAATGTGAGAAATGTCTCAAATACAAATGTTCCTAATAATAGCTTCAAGATGCTTTCACCACAGAGGTCTTTCAGTGAAACAATATTGCAGATATTCTGTGACACTTGTAGTGAAGTGTTAGTTAAAACTTACTTGCAAGCTGGATTCAGCACAGTGTTTCTTTCATTGTTGGAAACTCATATTCAATCAGAACAGCAAATATTGAAATGGTTATAATGACTAATATGAAGATGATCCTTAATGGCTGCAAGTAAGATGGTTTCACCACAGTTTTCTCTCAGTGAACAAATGCTATATATATTCTGTCCCACATGCAATGAAATGTTTGTTAAGTCTTATATGAACATGTTCCTAAACAGCTACCCGCAAACTGGGCTTAGAACAGTGTTCTCACATTGTTAGTAATTGATAGGTCATCTGTAGGGCATATGCTGAAATGTTTGAACTGTCTTATGTGAATATGCCCCTAAACAGCTGTAAGCACATTTGTTTCACCAGAGTTCCTTTAGTGTCTGAATCTTATGGATATTTTTCAAGTCTGTAGTGTAATTTTTTAAGTATTTTATGAAGTTCTTCCTAAACAGATACTAGGAAACAAGGGTTCAGCTCATCCTTCTTTCCTTGAGTGAATATTAAAATCATTCTGTCATGACCATAGCGCAATATTTGTTAAGACTTATAAAAAGATATTTCTAAAAGACAACTTTCCAGCTGGGTTCTTAACATCGTTCTTTCATTTTATGGAAGTGATAACCATTCTGGATGGAATACACTGAAATGTTTGAAAAGACTTGTATGAAGATACTCCTAAATAGCTACAAGCAATCTGGTTACACCACAGTGTTCTTTCATTTAATAAACTTTATATATAGTCTCCTATAGCTGTAGTGAAATGTTTTATATCATATATGAAAAGGTTCCTACAGCTACCTGCAAGCTGGGATCAGCACACTGACTTTTCATTGTAATAAGGTGATAGTTACTTTGTATGGCATACACTGAAATGTCAGAAAAGACTTATATGAGTGTATTTCTAAAGAGATACAAGCAAGCTGGTTTCACAATAGTGATCTTTCATTGAATTAATGTAATAGATATTCTGTCGCACATGTTGTGAAATTTTCAATAAATCTTACATGAAAATGTTACTATAAGTCTACCTGAAAGCTGAGTTAAGTACAATGTTTTTTCATTTTAAGAAAGTATAGCTGTTCTCTATGGCTCATACTGAAATGCTAGAAAAGACTTACATGAAGATGTTCCTTAAAAGCTACAAGGAAGTTGGTTTCACCACAGCATTCTTTCAATGAGTGAATGTTATAGATATTCCATCATGCCCGTAGTGAAATGTTTGATAGGACTTATTTGAAGATTCCCCTAAACAGCTGCAAGCAAGGTGTTTTCACCACAGTGTTCATTCAGAAAATGAATGTTATACGTATTCTGTCATGCCTCAAGAGAACTATTTGATGTCTTAGGTGAGAGTGTTCCTGAACAGCTACAAGCAAGCTTTTTCAACATAGTGTGGCTTCCTTGAATGAATGTTATGGATATCATGTTGCGGCTGTAGAGAAACGTTTGATAAGACATAAATGAAATGCTCATAAAGAGCCACTGGTTTCATCAGAACGTTCTTTCTGGATATGGAAGTGATAGCCATTCTGTAGGCATAATGAAGTGTTTGAAGAGCCTTATACGAAGACATTCCCAAGGCGCCAGAAGTAATCTGGCTTCACCACAGTGTTCTTTCAGTGAACGAGTGTTATAGCTAGTCTGTCATGCCTGTAGTGAAATGTTTAATAAGTCTTATATGAAGAGGTTTCAAACAGCCGCCAGCAAGCCGGGTTTAGCACAGTGTCCTTTAACTGTAAGTAAGTGAGAGCCCTTCTGTATGGCATATGCTTAAATGTTAGAGAGGTCTTATATGAAGATGTTCCTAAATAGAATCCAACAAGACGTGTTCAGGACAGAATAATTTCATCATAAGATAGTGACAGCCGTTTAGTATGGCATATACAGAAATGCTGAAAAGGACTCAAATGAAGATCTTCCTTAACAGTCAAACCAAGCCACTTTCACCATAGTGTTCTTTCATTGAATGGATGTAATAGATATTCTGTCATGCCTGTAGTTAAAAGTTCAATAGGTCTTACATAAAAATGCTCCTAATAATCTACCTGAAAGCTATTAAACACAACCTTCTTTCCTTGTAAGAAGGGTATGGCCATGCTGTATGCCATATACTGAAATGCTTGAAAAGCTTTATATGAAGATGTTCCTCAACAGTTACAAGAAAACTGCTTTCATCCCTGTGTTCATTCAATGAGTGAATGTTTAGAGATTCTGTCATTCCTGCAAAGGAATGTTTAATAAGTCTTACATGAAGATGTTTCTAAACAGCTACAAGGAAATTCTTTTAAATATAGTGTTATTACATTGAATAGACATTAAAGATATCCTGTCATGACTGTAGGCAAATGTCTGATAAGACTTGAGCAAAATATTAATAAACAATTACTTGCAAGCTGGGTTCATCACAGTATTCTTTTCTGGCTAGGGAGATGATAGCCATTCTGTATGGCATAAAGTGATATGTTTGAAGAGCCTTTTATTTATATTCTTAAACAGCTAACAAGCAAGATGGTTTCTTCACAGTGTTCTTTCAGTGAATGAATGTTCTAGATATTGTCACATCTGTGGTGAAATATTTGATATATGATGTTCCTAAACAGCTACCCATAAACTGGATTCAGCATGTGTTCTTTCATTTTGTGAAAATGATAGTCGCTCTGTGTGGAATATACTTAAGTATTTGAAGTGTACTATGTGCAGATGTTCCTAAACAGTGAAAAGAAGATGGTTTTTGCATAATTTTCTTTCAGATAACAAATGTTATAGACATTGTCACATCTGTAGTCAAATGTTTGATATGATTTATGTGAAAATATCCCTAAACAGCTACCTGTTGGCTTGATTAAGCACGATGCTCTTTCATTGTAAGAAAGTGATAGCCGTTCCTTGTGGCATATACTGAAATGTTTGAAATGGCATATGTGAAGATGTTCCTTAAGAGCTACTTGCTAGGTGTTTTCCAGACAATGTTCTTTCAGTGAATGGATGTTATAGATAGTCTATCACACCCGTAGTGAAATGCTGGATAAGTTTTATGAAGATGTCCCTAAGTAGCTACAAGCAAAATGGTTTCCCAACAGTGTTCTTACAGACATTGAATGTTATAGATATTCTGTCATGCCTGTAGGGAAATGTTTGATAAGGCTTGCATGAACACTTACATGAAGATGTTTCTAAACAGCCACAAGCAGGCTTTTTCAACACAGTATTTCATTGAATGAATGTAATAATTATCACATTGTGGCTGCAGAGAAACGTTTGATAAGACACACACAAAATGTTCGTAAATAGCATGTGCCAGCTGGTTGCATCACAATGTTGTTTAATTTAATGGAAGTGATAATCATTCTGTACAGCATATGATGTGTTTGAATAGCCTTATATAAAGATATTCCTAAAAACTTATGAGCAATCTGGTTTCACCAGAGTGTGTTCCTCAGTGAAGGAATCTTACAGAGATTCTGTCAGAGCAGTAGTGACATGTTTGGTGTTTTGTATGAAGAAACCCTAAATGGCTTCCTGCAAGATGAGTTCAACACAGTGTTATTTCATTTTAAGAAAATGATAGTCATTCTGTTTGGCATAAACTGAAATATTAGAAAAGCCTTATATCAAGATGTTCCTAATTAGCTACCAGCAATCTGGCTTCACAATAGTGTTCTTTCACTGAATGGATGTAACAGATACTTTGTAGTGAAATGTATGATAAGTCTCTTAGGAAAAGGTTCCTAAACAGCTGCCTGCAATCTGGCCTCAGCACATTATATCATTGTCTCAAAGTGATATTCATTCAGTATGTCTTATATGGAAATGCTTGAAATGGTGAACATGAAGAAGTTTCTAAATATATACAAGCAAGATTGTTTCTCCACAGTTTTCTTTCAGTGACTGAATGTGATGTATAGTCTGTCACGACTATTGTAAAATGTTTGATAAGTCTTATGTAAAAACGTTCCTAGATAGCTATCTGTGAGCTCTATTTAGCACAGTGTTCTTTCATTGTAGGAAAATGATACCCATTCATTATGGCATATACTGAAATGTGAGAAATGTCTCAAATACAAATGTTCCTAATAATAGCTTCAAGATGCTTTCACCACAGAGGTCTTTCAGTGAAACAATATTGCAGATATTCTGTGACACTTGTAGTGAAGTGTTAGTTAAAACTTACTTGCAAGCTGGATTCAGCACAGTGTTTCTTTCATTGTTGGAAACTCATATTCAATCAGAACAGCAAATATTGAAATGGTTATAATGACTAATATGAAGATGATCCTTAATGGCTGCAAGTAAGATGGTTTCACCACAGTTTTCTCTCAGTGAACAAATGCTATATATATTCTGTCCCACATGCAATGAAATGTTTGTTAAGTCTTATATGAACATGTTCCTAAACAGCTACCCGCAAACTGGGCTTAGAACAGTGTTCTCACATTGTTAGTAATTGATAGGTCATCTGTAGGGCATATGCTGAAATGTTTGAACTGTCTTATGTGAATATGCCCCTAAACAGCTGTAAGCACATTTGTTTCACCAGAGTTCCTTTAGTGTCTGAATCTTATGGATATTTTTCAAGTCTGTAGTGTAATTTTTTAAGTATTTTATGAAGTTCTTCCTAAACAGATACTAGGAAACAAGGGTTCAGCTCATCCTTCTTTCCTTGAGTGAATATTAAAATCATTCTGTCATGACCATAGCGCAATATTTGTTAAGACTTATAAAAAGATATTTCTAAAAGACAACTTTCCAGCTGGGTTCTTAACATCGTTCTTTCATTTTATGGAAGTGATAACCATTCTGGATGGAATACACTGAAATGTTTGAAAAGACTTGTATGAAGATACTCCTAAATAGCTACAAGCAATCTGGTTACACCACAGTGTTCTTTCATTTAATAAACTTTATATATAGTCTCCTATAGCTGTAGTGAAATGTTTTATATCATATATGAAAAGGTTCCTACAGCTACCTGCAAGCTGGGATCAGCACACTGACTTTTCATTGTAATAAGGTGATAGTTACTTTGTATGGCATACACTGAAATGTCAGAAAAGACTTATATGAGTGTATTTCTAAAGAGATACAAGCAAGCTGGTTTCACAATAGTGATCTTTCATTGAATTAATGTAATAGATATTCTGTCGCACATGTTGTGAAATTTTCAATAAATCTTACATGAAAATGTTACTATAAGTCTACCTGAAAGCTGAGTTAAGTACAATGTTTTTTCATTTTAAGAAAGTATAGCTGTTCTCTATGGCTCATACTGAAATGCTAGAAAAGACTTACATGAAGATGTTCCTTAAAAGCTACAAGGAAGTTGGTTTCACCACAGCATTCTTTCAATGAGTGAATGTTATAGATATTCCATCATGCCCGTAGTGAAATGTTTGATAGGACTTATTTGAAGATTCCCCTAAACAGCTGCAAGCAAGGTGTTTTCACCACAGTGTTCATTCAGAAAATGAATGTTATACGTATTCTGTCATGCCTCAAGAGAACTATTTGATGTCTTAGGTGAGAGTGTTCCTGAACAGCTACAAGCAAGCTTTTTCAACATAGTGTGGCTTCCTTGAATGAATGTTATGGATATCATGTTGCGGCTGTAGAGAAACGTTTGATAAGACATAAATGAAATGCTCATAAAGAGCCACTGGTTTCATCAGAACGTTCTTTCTGGATATGGAAGTGATAGCCATTCTGTAGGCATAATGAAGTGTTTGAAGAGCCTTATACGAAGACATTCCCAAGGCGCCAGAAGTAATCTGGCTTCACCACAGTGTTCTTTCAGTGAACGAGTGTTATAGCTAGTCTGTCATGCCTGTAGTGAAATGTTTAATAAGTCTTATATGAAGAGGTTTCAAACAGCCGCCAGCAAGCCGGGTTTAGCACAGTGTCCTTTAACTGTAAGTAAGTGAGAGCCCTTCTGTATGGCATATGCTTAAATGTTAGAGAGGTCTTATATGAAGATGTTCCTAAATAGAATCCAACAAGACGTGTTCAGGACAGAATAATTTCATCATAAGATAGTGACAGCCGTTTAGTATGGCATATACAGAAATGCTGAAAAGGACTCAAATGAAGATCTTCCTTAACAGTCAAACCAAGCCACTTTCACCATAGTGTTCTTTCATTGAATGGATGTAATAGATATTCTGTCATGCCTGTAGTTAAAAGTTCAATAGGTCTTACATAAAAATGCTCCTAATAATCTACCTGAAAGCTATTAAACACAACCTTCTTTCCTTGTAAGAAGGGTATGGCCATGCTGTATGCCATATACTGAAATGCTTGAAAAGCTTTATATGAAGATGTTCCTCAACAGTTACAAGAAAACTGCTTTCATCCCTGTGTTCATTCAATGAGTGAATGTTTAGAGATTCTGTCATTCCTGCAAAGGAATGTTTAATAAGTCTTACATGAAGATGTTTCTAAACAGCTACAAGGAAATTCTTTTAAATATAGTGTTATTACATTGAATAGACATTAAAGATATCCTGTCATGACTGTAGGCAAATGTCTGATAAGACTTGAGCAAAATATTAATAAACAATTACTTGCAAGCTGGGTTCATCACAGTATTCTTTTCTGGCTAGGGAGATGATAGCCATTCTGTATGGCATAAAGTGATATGTTTGAAGAGCCTTTTATTTATATTCTTAAACAGCTAACAAGCAAGATGGTTTCTTCACAGTGTTCTTTCAGTGAATGAATGTTCTAGATATTGTCACATCTGTGGTGAAATATTTGATATATGATGTTCCTAAACAGCTACCCATAAACTGGATTCAGCATGTGTTCTTTCATTTTGTGAAAATGATAGTCGCTCTGTGTGGAATATACTTAAGTATTTGAAGTGTACTATGTGCAGATGTTCCTAAACAGTGAAAAGAAGATGGTTTTTGCATAATTTTCTTTCAGATAACAAATGTTATAGACATTGTCACATCTGTAGTCAAATGTTTGATATGATTTATGTGAAAATATCCCTAAACAGCTACCTGTTGGCTTGATTAAGCACGATGCTCTTTCATTGTAAGAAAGTGATAGCCGTTCCTTGTGGCATATACTGAAATGTTTGAAATGGCATATGTGAAGATGTTCCTTAAGAGCTACTTGCTAGGTGTTTTCCAGACAATGTTCTTTCAGTGAATGGATGTTATAGATAGTCTATCACACCCGTAGTGAAATGCTGGATAAGTTTTATGAAGATGTCCCTAAGTAGCTACAAGCAAAATGGTTTCCCAACAGTGTTCTTACAGACATTGAATGTTATAGATATTCTGTCATGCCTGTAGGGAAATGTTTGATAAGGCTTGCATGAACACTTACATGAAGATGTTTCTAAACAGCCACAAGCAGGCTTTTTCAACACAGTATTTCATTGAATGAATGTAATAATTATCACATTGTGGCTGCAGAGAAACGTTTGATAAGACACACACAAAATGTTCGTAAATAGCATGTGCCAGCTGGTTGCATCACAATGTTGTTTAATTTAATGGAAGTGATAATCATTCTGTACAGCATATGATGTGTTTGAATAGCCTTATATAAAGATATTCCTAAAAACTTATGAGCAATCTGGTTTCACCAGAGTGTGTTCCTCAGTGAAGGAATCTTACAGAGATTCTGTCAGAGCAGTAGTGACATGTTTGGTGTTTTGTATGAAGAAACCCTAAATGGCTTCCTGCAAGATGAGTTCAACACAGTGTTATTTCATTTTAAGAAAATGATAGTCATTCTGTTTGGCATAAACTGAAATATTAGAAAAGCCTTATATCAAGATGTTCCTAATTAGCTACCAGCAATCTGGCTTCACAATAGTGTTCTTTCACTGAATGGATGTAACAGATACTTTGTAGTGAAATGTATGATAAGTCTCTTAGGAAAAGGTTCCTAAACAGCTGCCTGCAATCTGGCCTCAGCACATTATATCATTGTCTCAAAGTGATATTCATTCAGTATGTCTTATATGGAAATGCTTGAAATGGTGAACATGAAGAAGTTTCTAAATATATACAAGCAAGATTGTTTCTCCACAGTTTTCTTTCAGTGACTGAATGTGATGTATAGTCTGTCACGACTATTGTAAAATGTTTGATAAGTCTTATGTAAAAACGTTCCTAGATAGCTATCTGTGAGCTCTATTTAGCACAGTGTTCTTTCATTGTAGGAAAATGATACCCATTCATTATGGCATATACTGAAATGTGAGAAATGTCTCAAATACAAATGTTCCTAATAATAGCTTCAAGATGCTTTCACCACAGAGGTCTTTCAGTGAAACAATATTGCAGATATTCTGTGACACTTGTAGTGAAGTGTTAGTTAAAACTTACTTGCAAGCTGGATTCAGCACAGTGTTTCTTTCATTGTTGGAAACTCATATTCAATCAGAACAGCAAATATTGAAATGGTTATAATGACTAATATGAAGATGATCCTTAATGGCTGCAAGTAACATGGTTTCACCACAGTTTTCTCTCAGTGAACAAATGCTATATATATTCTGTCCCACATGCAATTAAATGTTTGTTAAGTCTTATATGAACATGTTCCTAAACAGCTACCCGCAAACTGGGCTTAGAACAGTGTTCTCACATTGTTAGTAATTGATAGGTCATCTGTAGGGCATATGCTGAAATGTTTGAACTGTCTTATGTGAATATGCCCCTAAACAGCTGTAAGCACATTTGTTTCACCAGAGTTCCTTTAGTGTCTGAATCTTATGGATATTTTTCAAGTCTGTAGTGTAATTTTTTAAGTATTTTATGAAGTTCTTCCTAAACAGATACTAGGAAACAAGGGTTCAGCTCATCCTTCTTTCCTTGAGTGAATATTAAAATCATTCTGTCATGACCATAGCGCAATATTTGTTAAGACTTATAAAAAGATATTTCTAAAAGACAACTTTCCAGCTGGGTTCTTAACATCGTTCTTTCATTTTATGGAAGTGATAACCATTCTGGATGGAATACACTGAAATGTTTGAAAAGACTTGTATGAAGATACTCCTAAATAGCTACAAGCAATCTGGTTACACCACAGTGTTCTTTCATTTAATAAACTTTATATATAGTCTCCTATAGCTGTAGTGAAATGTTTTATATCATATATGAAAAGGTTCCTACAGCTACCTGCAAGCTGGGATCAGCACACTGACTTTTCATTGTAATAAGGTGATAGTTACTTTGTATGGCATACACTGAAATGTCAGAAAAGACTTATATGAGTGTATTTCTAAAGAGATACAAGCAAGCTGGTTTCACAATAGTGATCTTTCATTGAATTAATGTAATAGATATTCTGTCGCACATGTTGTGAAATTTTCAATAAATCTTACATGAAAATGTTACTATAAGTCTACCTGAAAGCTGAGTTAAGTACAATGTTTTTTCATTTTAAGAAAGTATAGCTGTTCTCTATGGCTCATACTGAAATGCTAGAAAAGACTTACATGAAGATGTTCCTTAAAAGCTACAAGGAAGTTGGTTTCACCACAGCATTCTTTCAATGAGTGAATGTTATAGATATTCCATCATGCCCGTAGTGAAATGTTTGATAGGACTTATTTGAAGATTCCCCTAAACAGCTGCAAGCAAGGTGTTTTCACCACAGTGTTCATTCAGAAAATGAATGTTATACGTATTCTGTCATGCCTCAAGAGAACTATTTGATGTCTTAGGTGAGAGTGTTCCTGAACAGCTACAAGCAAGCTTTTTCAACATAGTGTGGCTTCCTTGAATGAATGTTATGGATATCATGTTGCGGCTGTAGAGAAACGTTTGATAAGACATAAATGAAATGCTCATAAAGAGCCACTGGTTTCATCAGAACGTTCTTTCTGGATATGGAAGTGATAGCCATTCTGTAGGCATAATGAAGTGTTTGAAGAGCCTTATACGAAGACATTCCCAAGGCGCCAGAAGTAATCTGGCTTCACCACAGTGTTCTTTCAGTGAACGAGTGTTATAGCTAGTCTGTCATGCCTGTAGTGAAATGTTTAATAAGTCTTATATGAAGAGGTTTCAAACAGCCGCCAGCAAGCCGGGTTTAGCACAGTGTCCTTTAACTGTAAGTAAGTGAGAGCCCTTCTGTATGGCATATGCTTAAATGTTAGAGAGGTCTTATATGAAGATGTTCCTAAATAGAATCCAACAAGACGTGTTCAGGACAGAATAATTTCATCATAAGATAGTGACAGCCGTTTAGTATGGCATATACAGAAATGCTGAAAAGGACTCAAATGAAGATCTTCCTTAACAGTCAAACCAAGCCACTTTCACCATAGTGTTCTTTCATTGAATGGATGTAATAGATATTCTGTCATGCCTGTAGTTAAAAGTTCAATAGGTCTTACATAAAAATGCTCCTAATAATCTACCTGAAAGCTATTAAACACAACCTTCTTTCCTTGTAAGAAGGGTATGGCCATGCTGTATGCCATATACTGAAATGCTTGAAAAGCTTTATATGAAGATGTTCCTCAACAGTTACAAGAAAACTGCTTTCATCCCTGTGTTCATTCAATGAGTGAATGTTTAGAGATTCTGTCATTCCTGCAAAGGAATGTTTAATAAGTCTTACATGAAGATGTTTCTAAACAGCTACAAGGAAATTCTTTTAAATATAGTGTTATTACATTGAATAGACATTAAAGATATCCTGTCATGACTGTAGGCAAATGTCTGATAAGACTTGAGCAAAATATTAATAAACAATTACTTGCAAGCTGGGTTCATCACAGTATTCTTTTCTGGCTAGGGAGATGATAGCCATTCTGTATGGCATAAAGTGATATGTTTGAAGAGCCTTTTATTTATATTCTTAAACAGCTAACAAGCAAGATGGTTTCTTCACAGTGTTCTTTCAGTGAATGAATGTTCTAGATATTGTCACATCTGTGGTGAAATATTTGATATATGATGTTCCTAAACAGCTACCCATAAACTGGATTCAGCATGTGTTCTTTCATTTTGTGAAAATGATAGTCGCTCTGTGTGGAATATACTTAAGTATTTGAAGTGTACTATGTGCAGATGTTCCTAAACAGTGAAAAGAAGATGGTTTTTGCATAATTTTCTTTCAGATAACAAATGTTATAGACATTGTCACATCTGTAGTCAAATGTTTGATATGATTTATGTGAAAATATCCCTAAACAGCTACCTGTTGGCTTGATTAAGCACGATGCTCTTTCATTGTAAGAAAGTGATAGCCGTTCCTTGTGGCATATACTGAAATGTTTGAAATGGCATATGTGAAGATGTTCCTTAAGAGCTACTTGCTAGGTGTTTTCCAGACAATGTTCTTTCAGTGAATGGATGTTATAGATAGTCTATCACACCCGTAGTGAAATGCTGGATAAGTTTTATGAAGATGTCCCTAAGTAGCTACAAGCAAAATGGTTTCCCAACAGTGTTCTTACAGACATTGAATGTTATAGATATTCTGTCATGCCTGTAGGGAAATGTTTGATAAGGCTTGCATGAACACTTACATGAAGATGTTTCTAAACAGCCACAAGCAGGCTTTTTCAACACAGTATTTCATTGAATGAATGTAATAATTATCACATTGTGGCTGCAGAGAAACGTTTGATAAGACACACACAAAATGTTCGTAAATAGCATGTGCCAGCTGGTTGCATCACAATGTTGTTTAATTTAATGGAAGTGATAATCATTCTGTACAGCATATGATGTGTTTGAATAGCCTTATATAAAGATATTCCTAAAAACTTATGAGCAATCTGGTTTCACCAGAGTGTGTTCCTCAGTGAAGGAATCTTACAGAGATTCTGTCAGAGCAGTAGTGACATGTTTGGTGTTTTGTATGAAGAAACCCTAAATGGCTTCCTGCAAGATGAGTTCAACACAGTGTTATTTCATTTTAAGAAAATGATAGTCATTCTGTTTGGCATAAACTGAAATATTAGAAAAGCCTTATATCAAGATGTTCCTAATTAGCTACCAGCAATCTGGCTTCACAATAGTGTTCTTTCACTGAATGGATGTAACAGATACTTTGTAGTGAAATGTATGATAAGTCTCTTAGGAAAAGGTTCCTAAACAGCTGCCTGCAATCTGGCCTCAGCACATTATATCATTGTCTCAAAGTGATATTCATTCAGTATGTCTTATATGGAAATGCTTGAAATGGTGAACATGAAGAAGTTTCTAAATATATACAAGCAAGATTGTTTCTCCACAGTTTTCTTTCAGTGACTGAATGTGATGTATAGTCTGTCACGACTATTGTAAAATGTTTGATAAGTCTTATGTAAAAACGTTCCTAGATAGCTATCTGTGAGCTCTATTTAGCACAGTGTTCTTTCATTGTAGGAAAATGATACCCATTCATTATGGCATATACTGAAATGTGAGAAATGTCTCAAATACAAATGTTCCTAATAATAGCTTCAAGATGCTTTCACCACAGAGGTCTTTCAGTGAAACAATATTGCAGATATTCTGTGACACTTGTAGTGAAGTGTTAGTTAAAACTTACTTGCAAGCTGGATTCAGCACAGTGTTTCTTTCATTGTTGGAAACTCATATTCAATCAGAACAGCAAATATTGAAATGGTTATAATGACTAATATGAAGATGATCCTTAATGGCTGCAAGTAAGATGGTTTCACCACAGTTTTCTCTCAGTGAACAAATGCTATATATATTCTGTCCCACATGCAATGAAATGTTTGTTAAGTCTTATATGAACATGTTCCTAAACAGCTACCCGCAAACTGGGCTTAGAACAGTGTTCTCACATTGTTAGTAATTGATAGGTCATCTGTAGGGCATATGCTGAAATGTTTGAACTGTCTTATGTGAATATGCCCCTAAACAGCTGTAAGCACATTTGTTTCACCAGAGTTCCTTTAGTGTCTGAATCTTATGGATATTTTTCAAGTCTGTAGTGTAATTTTTTAAGTATTTTATGAAGTTCTTCCTAAACAGATACTAGGAAACAAGGGTTCAGCTCATCCTTCTTTCCTTGAGTGAATATTAAAATCATTCTGTCATGACCATAGCGCAATATTTGTTAAGACTTATAAAAAGATATTTCTAAAAGACAACTTTCCAGCTGGGTTCTTAACATCGTTCTTTCATTTTATGGAAGTGATAACCATTCTGGATGGAATACACTGAAATGTTTGAAAAGACTTGTATGAAGATACTCCTAAATAGCTACAAGCAATCTGGTTACACCACAGTGTTCTTTCATTTAATAAACTTTATATATAGTCTCCTATAGCTGTAGTGAAATGTTTTATATCATATATGAAAAGGTTCCTACAGCTACCTGCAAGCTGGGATCAGCACACTGACTTTTCATTGTAATAAGGTGATAGTTACTTTGTATGGCATACACTGAAATGTCAGAAAAGACTTATATGAGTGTATTTCTAAAGAGATACAAGCAAGCTGGTTTCACAATAGTGATCTTTCATTGAATTAATGTAATAGATATTCTGTCGCACATGTTGTGAAATTTTCAATAAATCTTACATGAAAATGTTACTATAAGTCTACCTGAAAGCTGAGTTAAGTACAATGTTTTTTCATTTTAAGAAAGTATAGCTGTTCTCTATGGCTCATACTGAAATGCTAGAAAAGACTTACATGAAGATGTTCCTTAAAAGCTACAAGGAAGTTGGTTTCACCACAGCATTCTTTCAATGAGTGAATGTTATAGATATTCCATCATGCCCGTAGTGAAATGTTTGATAGGACTTATTTGAAGATTCCCCTAAACAGCTGCAAGCAAGGTGTTTTCACCACAGTGTTCATTCAGAAAATGAATGTTATACGTATTCTGTCATGCCTCAAGAGAACTATTTGATGTCTTAGGTGAGAGTGTTCCTGAACAGCTACAAGCAAGCTTTTTCAACATAGTGTGGCTTCCTTGAATGAATGTTATGGATATCATGTTGCGGCTGTAGAGAAACGTTTGATAAGACATAAATGAAATGCTCATAAAGAGCCACTGGTTTCATCAGAACGTTCTTTCTGGATATGGAAGTGATAGCCATTCTGTAGGCATAATGAAGTGTTTGAAGAGCCTTATACGAAGACATTCCCAAGGCGCCAGAAGTAATCTGGCTTCACCACAGTGTTCTTTCAGTGAACGAGTGTTATAGCTAGTCTGTCATGCCTGTAGTGAAATGTTTAATAAGTCTTATATGAAGAGGTTTCAAACAGCCGCCAGCAAGCCGGGTTTAGCACAGTGTCCTTTAACTGTAAGTAAGTGAGAGCCCTTCTGTATGGCATATGCTTAAATGTTAGAGAGGTCTTATATGAAGATGTTCCTAAATAGAATCCAACAAGACGTGTTCAGGACAGAATAATTTCATCATAAGATAGTGACAGCCGTTTAGTATGGCATATACAGAAATGCTGAAAAGGACTCAAATGAAGATCTTCCTTAACAGTCAAACCAAGCCACTTTCACCATAGTGTTCTTTCATTGAATGGATGTAATAGATATTCTGTCATGCCTGTAGTTAAAAGTTCAATAGGTCTTACATAAAAATGCTCCTAATAATCTACCTGAAAGCTATTAAACACAACCTTCTTTCCTTGTAAGAAGGGTATGGCCATGCTGTATGCCATATACTGAAATGCTTGAAAAGCTTTATATGAAGATGTTCCTCAACAGTTACAAGAAAACTGCTTTCATCCCTGTGTTCATTCAATGAGTGAATGTTTAGAGATTCTGTCATTCCTGCAAAGGAATGTTTAATAAGTCTTACATGAAGATGTTTCTAAACAGCTACAAGGAAATTCTTTTAAATATAGTGTTATTACATTGAATAGACATTAAAGATATCCTGTCATGACTGTAGGCAAATGTCTGATAAGACTTGAGCAAAATATTAATAAACAATTACTTGCAAGCTGGGTTCATCACAGTATTCTTTTCTGGCTAGGGAGATGATAGCCATTCTGTATGGCATAAAGTGATATGTTTGAAGAGCCTTTTATTTATATTCTTAAACAGCTAACAAGCAAGATGGTTTCTTCACAGTGTTCTTTCAGTGAATGAATGTTCTAGATATTGTCACATCTGTGGTGAAATATTTGATATATGATGTTCCTAAACAGCTACCCATAAACTGGATTCAGCATGTGTTCTTTCATTTTGTGAAAATGATAGTCGCTCTGTGTGGAATATACTTAAGTATTTGAAGTGTACTATGTGCAGATGTTCCTAAACAGTGAAAAGAAGATGGTTTTTGCATAATTTTCTTTCAGATAACAAATGTTATAGACATTGTCACATCTGTAGTCAAATGTTTGATATGATTTATGTGAAAATATCCCTAAACAGCTACCTGTTGGCTTGATTAAGCACGATGCTCTTTCATTGTAAGAAAGTGATAGCCGTTCCTTGTGGCATATACTGAAATGTTTGAAATGGCATATGTGAAGATGTTCCTTAAGAGCTACTTGCTAGGTGTTTTCCAGACAATGTTCTTTCAGTGAATGGATGTTATAGATAGTCTATCACACCCGTAGTGAAATGCTGGATAAGTTTTATGAAGATGTCCCTAAGTAGCTACAAGCAAAATGGTTTCCCAACAGTGTTCTTACAGACATTGAATGTTATAGATATTCTGTCATGCCTGTAGGGAAATGTTTGATAAGGCTTGCATGAACACTTACATGAAGATGTTTCTAAACAGCCACAAGCAGGCTTTTTCAACACAGTATTTCATTGAATGAATGTAATAATTATCACATTGTGGCTGCAGAGAAACGTTTGATAAGACACACACAAAATGTTCGTAAATAGCATGTGCCAGCTGGTTGCATCACAATGTTGTTTAATTTAATGGAAGTGATAATCATTCTGTACAGCATATGATGTGTTTGAATAGCCTTATATAAAGATATTCCTAAAAACTTATGAGCAATCTGGTTTCACCAGAGTGTGTTCCTCAGTGAAGGAATCTTACAGAGATTCTGTCAGAGCAGTAGTGACATGTTTGGTGTTTTGTATGAAGAAACCCTAAATGGCTTCCTGCAAGATGAGTTCAACACAGTGTTATTTCATTTTAAGAAAATGATAGTCATTCTGTTTGGCATAAACTGAAATATTAGAAAAGCCTTATATCAAGATGTTCCTAATTAGCTACCAGCAATCTGGCTTCACAATAGTGTTCTTTCACTGAATGGATGTAACAGATACTTTGTAGTGAAATGTATGATAAGTCTCTTAGGAAAAGGTTCCTAAACAGCTGCCTGCAATCTGGCCTCAGCACATTATATCATTGTCTCAAAGAGATATTCATTCAGTATGTCTTATATGGAAATGCTTGAAATGGTGAACATGAAGAAGTTTCTAAATATATACAAGCAAGATTGTTTCTCCACAGTTTTCTTTCAGTGACTGAATGTGATGTATAGTCTGTCACGACTATTGTAAAATGTTTGATAAGTCTTATGTAAAAACGTTCCTAGATAGCTATCTGTGAGCTCTATTTAGCACAGTGTTCTTTCATTGTAGGAAAATGATACCCATTCATTATGGCATATACTGAAATGTGAGAAATGTCTCAAATACAAATGTTCCTAATAATAGCTTCAAGATGCTTTCACCACAGAGGTCTTTCAGTGAAACAATATTGCAGATATTCTGTGACACTTGTAGTGAAGTGTTAGTTAAAACTTACTTGCAAGCTGGATTCAGCACAGTGTTTCTTTCATTGTTGGAAACTCATATTCAATCAGAACAGCAAATATTGAAATGGTTATAATGACTAATATGAAGATGATCCTTAATGGCTGCAAGTAAGATGGTTTCACCACAGTTTTCTCTCAGTGAACAAATGCTATATACATTCTGTCCCACATGCAATGAAATGTTTGTTAAGTCTTATATGAACATGTTCCTAAACAGCTACCCGCAAACTGGGCTTAGAACAGCGTTCTCACATTGTTAGTAATTGATAGGTCATCTGTAGGGCATATGCTGAAATGTTTGAACTGTCTTATGTGAATATGCCCCTAAACAGCTGTAAGCACATTTGTTTCACCAGAGTTCCTTTAGTGTCTGAATCTTATGGATATTTTTCAAGTCTGTAGTGTAATTTTTTAAGTATTTTATGAAGTTCTTCCTAAACAGATACTAGGAAACAAGGGTTCAGCTCATCCTTCTTTCCTTGAGTGAATATTAAAATCATTCTGTCATGACCATAGCGCAATATTTGTTAAGACTTATAAAAAGATATTTCTAAAAGACAACTTTCCAGCTGGGTTCTTAACATCGTTCTTTCATTTTATGGAAGTGATAACCATTCTGGATGGAATACACTGAAATGTTTGAAAAGACTTGTATGAAGATACTCCTAAATAGCTACAAGCAATCTGGTTACACCACAGTGTTCTTTCATTTAATAAACTTTATATATAGTCTCCTATAGCTGTAGTGAAATGTTTTATATCATATATGAAAAGGTTCCTACAGCTACCTGCAAGCTGGGATCAGCACACTGACTTTTCATTGTAATAAGGTGATAGTTACTTTGTATGGCATACACTGAAATGTCAGAAAAGACTTATATGAGTGTATTTCTAAAGAGATACAAGCAAGCTGGTTTCACAATAGTGATCTTTCATTGAATTAATGTAATAGATATTCTGTCGCACATGTTGTGAAATTTTCAATAAATCTTACATGAAAATGTTACTATAAGTCTACCTGAAAGCTGAGTTAAGTACAATGTTTTTTCATTTTAAGAAAGTATAGCTGTTCTCTATGGCTCATACTGAAATGCTAGAAAAGACTTACATGAAGATGTTCCTTAAAAGCTACAAGGAAGTTGGTTTCACCACAGCATTCTTTCAATGAGTGAATGTTATAGATACTCCATCATGCCCGTAGTGAAATGTTTGATAGGACTTATTTGAAGATTCCCCTAAACAGCTGCAAGCAAGGTGTTTTCACCACAGTGTTCATTCAGAAAATGAATGTTATACGTATTCTGTCATGCCTCAAGAGAACTATTTGATGTCTTAGGTGAGAGTGTTCCTGAACAGCTACAAGCAAGCTTTTTCAACATAGTGTGGCTTCCTTGAATGAATGTTATGGATATCATGTTGCGGCTGTAGAGAAACGTTTGATAAGACATAAATGAAATGCTCATAAAGAGCCACTGGTTTCATCAGAACGTTCTTTCTGGATATGGAAGTGATAGCCATTCTGTAGGCATAATGAAGTGTTTGAAGAGCCTTATACGAAGACATTCCCAAGGCGCCAGAAGTAATCTGGCTTCACCACAGTGTTCTTTCAGTGAACGAGTGTTATAGCTAGTCTGTCATGCCTGTAGTGAAATGTTTAATAAGTCTTATATGAAGAGGTTTCAAACAGCCGCCAGCAAGCCGGGTTTAGCACAGTGTCCTTTAACTGTAAGTAAGTGAGAGCCCTTCTGTATGGCATATGCTTAAATGTTAGAGAGGTCTTATATGAAGATGTTCCTAAATAGAATCCAACAAGACGTGTTCAGGACAGAATAATTTCATCATAAGATAGTGACAGCCGTTTAGTATGGCATATACAGAAATGCTGAAAAGGACTCAAATGAAGATCTTCCTTAACAGTCAAACCAAGCCACTTTCACCATAGTGTTCTTTCATTGAATGGATGTAATAGATATTCTGTCATGCCTGTAGTTAAAAGTTCAATAGGTCTTACATAAAAATGCTCCTAATAATCTACCTGAAAGCTATTAAACACAACCTTCTTTCCTTGTAAGAAGGGTATGGCCATGCTGTATGCCATATACTGAAATGCTTGAAAAGCTTTATATGAAGATGTTCCTCAACAGTTACAAGAAAACTGCTTTCATCCCTGTGTTCATTCAATGAGTGAATGTTTAGAGATTCTGTCATTCCTGCAAAGGAATGTTTAATAAGTCTTACATGAAGATGTTTCTAAACAGCTACAAGGAAATTCTTTTAAATATAGTGTTATTACATTGAATAGACATTAAAGATATCCTGTCATGACTGTAGGCAAATGTCTGATAAGACTTGAGCAAAATATTAATAAACAATTACTTGCAAGCTGGGTTCATCACAGTATTCTTTTCTGGCTAGGGAGATGATAGCCATTCTGTATGGCATAAAGTGATATGTTTGAAGAGCCTTTTATTTATATTCTTAAACAGCTAACAAGCAAGATGGTTTCTTCACAGTGTTCTTTCAGTGAATGAATGTTCTAGATATTGTCACATCTGTGGTGAAATATTTGATATATGATGTTCCTAAACAGCTACCCATAAACTGGATTCAGCATGTGTTCTTTCATTTTGTGAAAATGATAGTCGCTCTGTGTGGAATATACTTAAGTATTTGAAGTGTACTATGTGCAGATGTTCCTAAACAGTGAAAAGAAGATGGTTTTTGCATAATTTTCTTTCAGATAACAAATGTTATAGACATTGTCACATCTGTAGTCAAATGTTTGATATGATTTATGTGAAAATATCCCTAAACAGCTACCTGTTGGCTTGATTAAGCACGATGCTCTTTCATTGTAAGAAAGTGATAGCCGTTCCTTGTGGCATATACTGAAATGTTTGAAATGGCATATGTGAAGATGTTCCTTAAGAGCTACTTGCTAGGTGTTTTCCAGACAATGTTCTTTCAGTGAATGGATGTTATAGATAGTCTATCACACCCGTAGTGAAATGCTGGATAAGTTTTATGAAGATGTCCCTAAGTAGCTACAAGCAAAATGGTTTCACAACAGTGTTCTTACAGACATTGAATGTTATAGATATTCTGTCATGCCTGTAGGGAAATGTTTGATAAGGCTTGCATGAACACTTACATGAAGATGTTTCTAAACAGCCACAAGCAGGCTTTTTCAACACAGTATTTCATTGAATGAATGTAATAATTATCACATTGTGGCTGCAGAGAAACGTTTGATAAGACACACACAAAATGTTCGTAAATAGCATGTGCCAGCTGGTTGCATCACAATGTTGTTTAATTTAATGGAAGTGATAATCATTCTGTACAGCATATGATGTGTTTGAATAGCCTTATATAAAGATATTCCTAAAAACTTATGAGCAATCTGGTTTCACCAGAGTGTGTTCCTCAGTGAAGGAATCTTACAGAGATTCTGTCAGAGCAGTAGTGACATGTTTGGTGTTTTGTATGAAGAAACCCTAAATGGCTTCCTGCAAGATGAGTTCAACACAGTGTTATTTCATTTTAAGAAAATGATAGTCATTCTGTTTGGCATAAACTGAAATATTAGAAAAGCCTTATATCAAGATGTTCCTAATTAGCTACCAGCAATCTGGCTTCACAATAGTGTTCTTTCACTGAATGGATGTAACAGATACTTTGTAGTGAAATGTATGATAAGTCTCTTAGGAAAAGGTTCCTAAACAGCTGCCTGCAATCTGGCCTCAGCACATTATATCATTGTCTCAAAGAGATATTCATTCAGTATGTCTTATATGGAAATGCTTGAAATGGTGAACATGAAGAAGTTTCTAAATATATACAAGCAAGATTGTTTCTCCACAGTTTTCTTTCAGTGACTGAATGTGATGTATAGTCTGTCACGACTATTGTAAAATGTTTGATAAGTCTTATGTAAAAACGTTCCTAGATAGCTATCTGTGAGCTCTATTTAGCACAGTGTTCTTTCATTGTAGGAAAATGATACCCATTCATTATGGCATATACTGAAATGTGAGAAATGTCTCAAATACAAATGTTCCTAATAATAGCTTCAAGATGCTTTCACCACAGAGTTCTTTCAGTGAAACAATATTGCAGATATTCTGTGACACTTGTAGTGAAGTGTTAGTTAAAACTTACTTGCAAGCTGGATTCAGCACAGTGTTTCTTTCATTGTTGGAAACTCATATTCAATCAGAACAGCAAATATTGAAATGGTTATAATGACTAATATGAAGATGATCCTTAATGGCTGCAAGTAAGATGGTTTCACCACAGTTTTCTCTCAGTGAACAAATGCTATATATATTCTGTCCCACATGCAATGAAATGTTTGTTAAGTCTTATATGAACATGTTCCTAAACAGCTACCCGCAAACTGGGCTTAGAACAGTGTTCTCACATTGTTAGTAATTGATAGGTCATCTGTAGGGCATATGCTGAAATGTTTGAACTGTCTTATGTGAATATGCCCCTAAACAGCTGTAAGCACATTTGTTTCACCAGAGTTCCTTTAGTGTCTGAATCTTATGGATATTTTTCAAGTCTGTAGTGTAATTTTTTAAGTATTTTATGAAGTTCTTCCTAAACAGATACTAGGAAACAAGGGTTCAGCTCATCCTTCTTTCCTTGAGTGAATATTAAAATCATTCTGTCATGACCATAGCGCAATATTTGTTAAGACTTATAAAAAGATATTTCTAAAAGACAACTTTCCAGCTGGGTTCTTAACATCGTTCTTTCATTTTATGGAAGTGATAACCATTCTGGATGGAATACACTGAAATGTTTGAAAAGACTTGTATGAAGATACTCCTAAATAGCTACAAGCAATCTGGTTACACCACAGTGTTCTTTCATTTAATAAACTTTATATATAGTCTCCTATAGCTGTAGTGAAATGTTTTATATCATATATGAAAAGGTTCCTACAGCTACCTGCAAGCTGGGATCAGCACACTGACTTTTCATTGTAATAAGGTGATAGTTACTTTGTATGGCATACACTGAAATGTCAGAAAAGACTTATATGAGTGTATTTCTAAAGAGATACAAGCAAGCTGGTTTCACAATAGTGATCTTTCATTGAATTAATGTAATAGATATTCTGTCGCACATGTTGTGAAATTTTCAATAAATCTTACATGAAAATGTTACTATAAGTCTACCTGAAAGCTGAGTTAAGTACAATGTTTTTTCATTTTAAGAAAGTATAGCTGTTCTCTATGGCTCATACTGAAATGCTAGAAAAGACTTACATGAAGATGTTCCTTAAAAGCTACAAGGAAGTTGGTTTCACCACAGCATTCTTTCAATGAGTGAATGTTATAGATACTCCATCATGCCCGTAGTGAAATGTTTGATAGGACTTATTTGAAGATTCCCCTAAACAGCTGCAAGCAAGGTGTTTTCACCACAGTGTTCATTCAGAAAATGAATGTTATACGTATTCTGTCATGCCTCAAGAGAACTATTTGATGTCTTAGGTGAGAGTGTTCCTGAACAGCTACAAGCAAGCTTTTTCAACATAGTGTGGCTTCCTTGAATGAATGTTATGGATATCATGTTGCGGCTGTAGAGAAACGTTTGATAAGACATAAATGAAATGCTCATAAAGAGCCACTGGTTTCATCAGAACGTTCTTTCTGGATATGGAAGCGATAGCCATTCTGTAGGCATAATGAAGTGTTTGAAGAGCCTTATACGAAGACATTCCCAAGGCGCCAGAAGTAATCTGGCTTCACCACAGTGTTCTTTCAGTGAACGAGTGTTATAGCTAGTCTGTCATGCCTGTAGTGAAATGTTTAATAAGTCTTATATGAAGAGGTTTCAAACAGCCGCCAGCAAGCCGGGTTTAGCACAGTGTCCTTTAACTGTAAGTAAGTGAGAGCCCTTCTGTATGGCATATGCTTAAATGTTAGAGAGGTCTTATATGAAGATGTTCCTAAATAGAATCCAACAAGACGTGTTCAGGACAGAATAATTTCATCATAAGATAGTGACAGCCGTTTAGTATGGCATATACAGAAATGCTGAAAAGGACTCAAATGAAGATCTTCCTTAACAGTCAAACCAAGCCACTTTCACCATAGTGTTCTTTCATTGAATGGATGTAATAGATATTCTGTCATGCCTGTAGTTAAAAGTTCAATAGGTCTTACATAAAAATGCTCCTAATAATCTACCTGAAAGCTATTAAACACAACCTTCTTTCCTTGTAAGAAGGGTATGGCCATGCTGTATGCCATATACTGAAATGCTTGAAAAGCTTTATATGAAGATGTTCCTCAACAGTTACAAGAAAACTGCTTTCATCCCTGTGTTCATTCAATGAGTGAATGTTTAGAGATTCTGTCATTCCTGCAAAGGAATGTTTAATAAGTCTTACATGAAGATGTTTCTAAACAGCTACAAGGAAATTCTTTTAAATATAGTGTTATTACATTGAATAGACATTAAAGATATCCTGTCATGACTGTAGGCAAATGTCTGATAAGACTTGAGCAAAATATTAATAAACAATTACTTGCAAGCTGGGTTCATCACAGTATTCTTTTCTGGCTAGGGAGATGATAGCCATTCTGTATGGCATAAAGTGATATGTTTGAAGAGCCTTTTATTTATATTCTTAAACAGCTAACAAGCAAGATGGTTTCTTCACAGTGTTCTTTCAGTGAATGAATGTTCTAGATATTGTCACATCTGTGGTGAAATATTTGATATATGATGTTCCTAAACAGCTACCCATAAACTGGATTCAGCATGTGTTCTTTCATTTTGTGAAAATGATAGTCGCTCTGTGTGGAATATACTTAAGTATTTGAAGTGTACTATGTGCAGATGTTCCTAAACAGTGAAAAGAAGATGGTTTTTGCATAATTTTCTTTCAGATAACAAATGTTATAGACATTGTCACATCTGTAGTCAAATGTTTGATATGATTTATGTGAAAATATCCCTAAACAGCTACCTGTTGGCTTGATTAAGCACGATGCTCTTTCATTGTAAGAAAGTGATAGCCGTTCCTTGTGGCATATACTGAAATGTTTGAAATGGCATATGTGAAGATGTTCCTTAAGAGCTACTTGCTAGGTGTTTTCCAGACAATGTTCTTTCAGTGAATGGATGTTATAGATAGTCTATCACACCCGTAGTGAAATGCTGGATAAGTTTTATGAAGATGTCCCTAAGTAGCTACAAGCAAAATGGTTTCCCAACAGTGTTCTTACAGACATTGAATGTTATAGATATTCTGTCATGCCTGTAGGGAAATGTTTGATAAGGCTTGCATGAACACTTACATGAAGATGTTTCTAAACAGCCACAAGCAGGCTTTTTCAACACAGTATTTCATTGAATGAATGTAATAATTATCACATTGTGGCTGCAGAGAAACGTTTGATAAGACACACACAAAATGTTCGTAAATAGCATGTGCCAGCTGGTTGCATCACAATGTTGTTTAATTTAATGGAAGTGATAATCATTCTGTACAGCATATGATGTGTTTGAATAGCCTTATATAAAGATATTCCTAAAAACTTATGAGCAATCTGGTTTCACCAGAGTGTGTTCCTCAGTGAAGGAATCTTACAGAGATTCTGTCAGAGCAGTAGTGACATGTTTGGTGTTTTGTATGAAGAAACCCTAAATGGCTTCCTGCAAGATGAGTTCAACACAGTGTTATTTCATTTTAAGAAAATGATAGTCATTCTGTTTGGCATAAACTGAAATATTAGAAAAGCCTTATATCAAGATGTTCCTAATTAGCTACCAGCAATCTGGCTTCACAATAGTGTTCTTTCACTGAATGGATGTAACAGATACTTTGTAGTGAAATGTATGATAAGTCTCTTAGGAAAAGGTTCCTAAACAGCTGCCTGCAATCTGGCCTCAGCACATTATATCATTGTCTCAAAGTGATATTCATTCAGTATGTCTTATATGGAAATGCTTGAAATGGTGAACATGAAGAAGTTTCTAAATATATACAAGCAAGATTGTTTCTCCACAGTTTTCTTTCAGTGACTGAATGTGATGTATAGTCTGTCACGACTATTGTAAAATGTTTGATAAGTCTTATGTAAAAACGTTCCTAGATAGCTATCTGTGAGCTCTATTTAGCACAGTGTTCTTTCATTGTAGGAAAATGATACCCATTCATTACGGCATATACTGAAATGTGAGAAATGTCTCAAATACAAATGTTCCTAATAATAGCTTCAAGATGCTTTCACCACAGAGGTCTTTCAGTGAAACAATATTGCAGATATTCTGTGACACTTGTAGTGAAGTGTTAGTTAAAACTTACTTGCAAGCTGGATTCAGCACAGTGTTTCTTTCATTGTTGGAAACTCATATTCAATCAGAACAGCAAATATTGAAATGGTTATAATGACTAATATGAAGATGATCCTTAATGGCTGCAAGTAAGATGGTTTCACCACAGTTTTCTCTCAGTGAACAAATGCTATATACATTCTGTCCCACATGCAATGAAATGTTTGTTAAGTCTTATATGAACATGTTCCTAAACAGCTACCCGCAAACTGGGCTTAGAACAGCGTTCTCACATTGTTAGTAATTGATAGGTCATCTGTAGGGCATATGCTGAAATGTTTGAACTGTCTTATGTGAATATGCCCCTAAACAGCTGTAAGCACATTTGTTTCACCAGAGTTCCTTTAGTGTCTGAATCTTATGGATATTTTTCAAGTCTGTAGTGTAATTTTTTAAGTATTTTATGAAGTTCTTCCTAAACAGATACTAGGAAACAAGGGTTCAGCTCATCCTTCTTTCCTTGAGTGAATATTAAAATCATTCTGTCATGACCATAGCGCAATATTTGTTAAGACTTATAAAAAGATATTTCTAAAAGACAACTTTCCAGCTGGGTTCTTAACATCGTTCTTTCATTTTATGGAAGTGATAACCATTCTGGATGGAATACACTGAAATGTTTGAAAAGACTTGTATGAAGATACTCCTAAATAGCTACAAGCAATCTGGTTACACCACAGTGTTCTTTCATTTAATAAACTTTATATATAGTCTCCTATAGCTGTAGTGAAATGTTTTATATCATATATGAAAAGGTTCCTACAGCTACCTGCAAGCTGGGATCAGCACACTGACTTTTCATTGTAATAAGGTGATAGTTACTTTGTATGGCATACACTGAAATGTCAGAAAAGACTTATATGAGTGTATTTCTAAAGAGATACAAGCAAGCTGGTTTCACAATAGTGATCTTTCATTGAATTAATGTAATAGATATTCTGTCGCACATGTTGTGAAATTTTCAATAAATCTTACATGAAAATGTTACTATAAGTCTACCTGAAAGCTGAGTTAAGTACAATGTTTTTTCATTTTAAGAAAGTATAGCTGTTCTCTATGGCTCATACTGAAATGCTAGAAAAGACTTACATGAAGATGTTCCTTAAAAGCTACAAGGAAGTTGGTTTCACCACAGCATTCTTTCAATGAGTGAATGTTATAGATATTCCATCATGCCCGTAGTGAAATGTTTGATAGGACTTATTTGAAGATTCCCCTAAACAGCTGCAAGCAAGGTGTTTTCACCACAGTGTTCATTCAGAAAATGAATGTTATACGTATTCTGTCATGCCTCAAGAGAACTATTTGATGTCTTAGGTGAGAGTGTTCCTGAACAGCTACAAGCAAGCTTTTTCAACATAGTGTGGTTTCCTTGAATGAATGTTATGGATATCATGTTGCGGCTGTAGAGAAACGTTTGATAAGACATAAATGAAATGCTCATAAAGAGCCACTGGTTTCATCAGAACGTTCTTTCTGGATATGGAAGTGATAGCCATTCTGTAGGCATAATGAAGTGTTTGAAGAGCCTTATACGAAGACATTCCCAAGGCGCCAGAAGTAATCTGGCTTCACCACAGTGTTCTTTCAGTGAACGAGTGTTATAGCTAGTCTGTCATGCCTGTAGTGAAATGTTTAATAAGTCTTATATGAAGAGGTTTCAAACAGCCGCCAGCAAGCCGGGTTTAGCACAGTGTCCTTTAACTGTAAGTAAGTGAGAGCCCTTCTGTATGGCATATGCTTAAATGTTAGAGAGGTCTTATATGAAGATGTTCCTAAATAGAATCCAACAAGACGTGTTCAGGACAGAATAATTTCATCATAAGATAGTGACAGCCGTTTAGTATGGCATATACAGAAATGCTGAAAAGGACTCAAATGAAGATCTTCCTTAACAGTCAAACCAAGCCACTTTCACCATAGTGTTCTTTCATTGAATGGATGTAATAGATATTCTGTCATGCCTGTAGTTAAAAGTTCAATAGGTCTTACATAAAAATGCTCCTAATAATCTACCTGAAAGCTATTAAACACAACCTTCTTTCCTTGTAAGAAGGGTATGGCCATGCTGTATGCCATATACTGAAATGCTTGAAAAGCTTTATATGAAGATGTTCCTCAACAGTTACAAGAAAACTGCTTTCATCCCTGTGTTCATTCAATGAGTGAATGTTTAGAGATTCTGTCATTCCTGCAAAGGAATGTTTAATAAGTCTTACATGAAGATGTTTCTAAACAGCTACAAGGAAATTCTTTTAAATATAGTGTTATTACATTGAATAGACATTAAAGATATCCTGTCATGACTGTAGGCAAATGTCTGATAAGACTTGAGCAAAATATTAATAAACAATTACTTGCAAGCTGGGTTCATCACAGTATTCTTTTCTGGCTAGGGAGATGATAGCCATTCTGTATGGCATAAAGTGATATGTTTGAAGAGCCTTTTATTTATATTCTTAAACAGCTAACAAGCAAGATGGTTTCTTCACAGTGTTCTTTCAGTGAATGAATGTTCTAGATATTGTCACATCTGTGGTGAAATATTTGATATATGATGTTCCTAAACAGCTACCCATAAACTGGATTCAGCATGTGTTCTTTCATTTTGTGAAAATGATAGTCGCTCTGTGTGGAATATACTTAAGTATTTGAAGTGTACTATGTGCAGATGTTCCTAAACAGTGAAAAGAAGATGGTTTTTGCATAATTTTCTTTCAGATAACAAATGTTATAGACATTGTCACATCTGTAGTCAAATGTTTGATATGATTTATGTGAAAATATCCCTAAACAGCTACCTGTTGGCTTGATTAAGCACGATGCTCTTTCATTGTAAGAAAGTGATAGCCGTTCCTTGTGGCATATACTGAAATGTTTGAAATGGCATATGTGAAGATGTTCCTTAAGAGCTACTTGCTAGGTGTTTTCCAGACAATGTTCTTTCAGTGAATGGATGTTATAGATAGTCTATCACACCCGTAGTGAAATGCTGGATAAGTTTTATGAAGATGTCCCTAAGTAGCTACAAGCAAAATGGTTTCCCAACAGTGTTCTTACAGACATTGAATGTTATAGATATTCTGTCATGCCTGTAGGGAAATGTTTGATAAGGCTTGCATGAACACTTACATGAAGATGTTTCTAAACAGCCACAAGCAGGCTTTTTCAACACAGTATTTCATTGAATGAATGTAATAATTATCACATTGTGGCTGCAGAGAAACGTTTGATAAGACACACACAAAATGTTCGTAAATAGCATGTGCCAGCTGGTTGCATCACAATGTTGTTTAATTTAATGGAAGTGATAATCATTCTGTACAGCATATGATGTGTTTGAATAGCCTTATATAAAGATATTCCTAAAAACTTATGAGCAACCTGGTTTCACCAGAGTGTGTTCCTCAGTGAAGGAATCTTACAGAGATTCTGTCAGAGCAGTAGTGACATGTTTGGTGTTTTGTATGAAGAAACCCTAAATGGCTTCCTGCAAGATGAGTTCAACACAGTGTTATTTCATTTTAAGAAAATGATAGTCATTCTGTTTGGCATAAACTGAAATATTAGAAAAGCCTTATATCAAGATGTTCCTAATTAGCTACCAGCAATCTGGCTTCACAATAGTGTTCTTTCACTGAATGGATGTAATAGATACTTTGTAGTGAAATGTATGATAAGTCTCTTAGGAAAAGGTTCCTAAACAGCTGCCTGCAATCTGGCTTCAGCACATTATATCATTGTCTCAAAGTGATATTCATTCAGTATGTCTTATATGGAAATGCTTGAAATGGTGAACATGAAGAAGCTTCTAAATATATACAAGCAAGATTGTTTCTCCACAGTTTTCTTTCAGTGACTGAATGTTATGTATAGTCTGTCACGACTATTGTAAAATGTTTGATAAGTCTTATGTAAAAACGTTCCTAGATAGCTATCTGTGAGCTCTATTTAGCACAGTGTTCTTTCATTGTAGGAAAATGATACCCATTCATTATGGCATATACTGAAATGTGAGAAATGTCTCAAATACAAATGTTCCTAATAATAGCTTCAAGATGCTTTCACCACAGAGTTCTTTCAGTGAAACAATATTGCAGATATTCTGTGACACTTGTAGTGAAGTGTTAGTTAAAACTTACTTGCAAGCTGGATTCAGCACAGTGTTTCTTTCATTGTTGGAAACTCATATTCAATCAGAACAGCAAATATTGAAATGGTTATAATGACTAATATGAAGATGATCCTTAATGGCTGCAAGTAACATGGTTTCACCACAGTTTTCTCTCAGTGAACAAATGCTATATATATTCTGTCCCACATGCAATTAAATGTTTGTTAAGTCTTATATGAACATGTTCCTAAACAGCTACCTGCAAACTGGGCTTAGAACAGTGTTCTCACATTGTTAGTAATTGATAGGTCATCTGTAGGGCATATGCTGAAATGTTGGAAATGTCTTAGGTGAATATGCCCCTAAACAGCTGTAAGCACATTTGTTTCACCAGAGTTCCTTTAGTGTATGAATCTTATGGATATTTTTCAAGTCTGTAGTGTAATTTTTTAAGTATTTTATGAAGTTCTTCCTAAACAGATACTAGGAAACAAGGGTTCAGCTCATCCTTCTTTCCTTGAGTGAATATTAAAATTATTCTGTCATGACCATAGCGCAATATTTGTTAAGACTTATAAAAAGATATTTCTAAAAAAACAACTTTCCAGCTGGGTTCTTAACATCGTTCTTTCATTTTATGGAAGTGATAACCATTCTGGATGGAATACACTGAAATGTTTGAAAAGACTTGTATGAAGATACTCCTAAATAGCTACAAGCAATCTGGTTACACCACAGTGTTCTTTCATTTAATAAACTTTATATATATTCTCCTATAGCTGTAGTGAAATGTTTTATATCATATATGAAAATGTTCCTACAGCTACCTGCAAGCTGGGATCAGCACACTGACTTTTCATTGTAATAAAGTGATAGTTACTTTGTATGGCATACACTGAAATGTCAGAAAAGACTTATATGAGTGTATTTCTAAAGAGATACAAGCAAGCTGGTTTCACAATAGTGATCTTTCATTGAATTAATGTAATAGATATTCTGTCGCACATGTTGTGAAATTTTCAATAAATCTTACATGAAAATGTTACTATAAGTCTACCTGAAAGCTGAGTTAAGTACGATGTTTTTTCATTTTAAGAAAGTATAGCTGTTCTCTATGGCTCATACTGAAATGCTAGAAAAGACTTACATGAAGATGTTCCTTAAAAGCTACAAGGAAGTTGGTTTCACCACAGCATTCTTTCAATGTGTGAATGTTATAGATATTCCATCATGCCCGTAGTGAAATGTTTGATAGGACTTATTTGAAGATTCCCCTAAACAGCTGCAAGCAAGGTGTTTTCACCACAGTGTTCATTCAGAAAATGAATGTTGTACGTATTCTGTCATGCCTCAATAGAACTATTTGATGTCTTAGGTGAGAGTGTTCCTGAACAGCTACAAGCAAGCTTTTTCAACATAGTGTGGCTTCCTTGAATGAATGTTATGGATATCATGTTGCGGCTGTAGAGAAACGTTTGATAAGACATAAATGAAATGCTCATAAAGAGCCACTGGTTTCATCAGAACGTTCTTTCTGGATATGGAAGTGATAGCCATTCTGTAGGCATAATGAAGTGTTTGAAGAGCCTTATACGAAGACATTCCCAAGGCGCCAGAAGTAATCTGGCTTCACCACAGTGTTCTTTCAGTGAACGAGTGTTAGATAGTCTGTCATGCCTGTAGGGAAATGTTTAATAAGTCTTATATGAAGATGTTCCTAAACAGCTGCCTGCAGCGGGGTTCAGTACAGTGTTCTTTCATTGTAAGACAGTGATAGCCGTTTTGTATGGCATATGCTTAATTATTAGAAAAGTCTTATATCAAGATGTTCCTAACCAGCTACAAGAAAGCTGGCTTTACATTATTTTTCTTTCTTTGAATGAGTGCAATGGATATTCTGTCACACCTGCAGTGAAATTTATAATGTGTTATGAAGATGTTCCAAAACAGCTACTATCAAGTTGGGATCTGTACAATATTCCTACGTTATTTGAAGGGATTTCATTCAGTAAGGCCTATACCTAAATGCTTGAATCCACTAATATGAAAATGATCCTTAATGCCTGGAAGTAGCATGGTTTCGCCACGGTTTTCTTTCAGTGAATGAATGTCATAGGTATTCCTCCTACCTGTAGTGAAATGTTTGTCTTATATGAACATGTTCCTAAAGAGCTACCTGCAAGTTGCCTTTAGTACAGTGTTCTTTTATTCTTAGAAATTGTTAGCCAGTTGATAGGGCATGTGCTGTAATGTTTGAGATGGTTTATATGAAGATGTCCCTAAATGGCTACAAACACACTCATTTCAACACAGAGTTTCTTCAGTGAATGAATCTTATGGATATTCTGTCACATCTGTAATGAAATGTTTCATAGTATTTTAAGAAGATGTTCCTTAACAGATGGCAAGCAAGGGTTCAGCTCAGTGATCTTTCTTTGAATCAATATTACAGTTATTCTGGTGTGAGTGTAGTGCAATATTTGTTAAAACTTATATAAAGATATTTCTAAACCGCTACCCGCAAGCTAGGTTCCTAAAAATGTTCTTTGATTTTATGGAAGTGGTAACCTTTCTGAATGGCACGTGCTTGCAATGTTTGAAAAGCCTTATATGAGGATCATTCCAAACAGCTGCAAGCAACATGGTTACATCACAGTGTTCTTTCACTGAATAACCTTATAGATATTTTCCAATAGCTGAAGTGAAATGTTTTATGTCATATATGAAAATGTTTCTACAGCTACCTGCAAGCTGGGATCAGTGCACTGATTTCTCATTATAATAAAGTGATAGTTGCTCTGTATGGCATATACTGAAATGTCAGAAAACTCTTATATGAATATGTTGCTAAAGAGCTACAAGCAAGCTGGTTTCACAATAATGACCTTTCATTGAATTAATGTAATAGATATTCTCTCACACATGTGAAATTTTCAGCCTTATATGAAAATGTTCCTAGAAGTCTACCTGTAAGCTGAGTTAAGTACAATGTTTTTTCATTGTAAGAAAGTATAACAGTTCTGTATGGCACATACTGAAATGCTAGAAAAAACTTACATGAAGATGTTCTTTAACAGCTGCAAGGAAGCTGGTTTCACCACAGTGTCCTCTCAGTAAGTGAATGCTATAGATATTCTGTCACACCTGTAGTGAAATGCTCGATAGGACTTATTTGAAGATGTTCCTAAACAGCTACAAGCACTGTGTTTTCACCACAGTGTACATTCAGAAAATGGATGTTATATATATTCTGTCATGCCTCAAGAGAAATATTTGATGTCTTATATGAGGATGTTCCTAAATAGCTACAAGCAAGCTTTTTCAACATAGTGTTATTTCTTTGAATGAATGTCATAGATATCATGTCATAGCTATAGTGAAAAGTTAGATAAATCTTATATGAAGATATTCTTAAAGAGCTACCTGTGAGCTGTGTTCAGCACAGTGTTCTTTCATTGTCATAATGCACCACCAGACTGGCCCCTGATAGCCATTCTTTATGGCATACACTTATGTGAAGAGCCTTATATAAAGATATTTCCAAACAGATACAAGCAATCTAGTTTCACCACATTGTTATTTGAGTAAATATATCTTATATTCTGTCATGGCTATAGTGAATGTTTTATAAGTCTTACATGAAGATGTTCCTCAACAGCTACCTGCAAGGTGGATTCAGCACAGCGTTCTTTAATTTTAGGAAAGTGATGTCTGAGTATTAGCCATTCTGTATGGCATATACTGAAAGTAGAAAGGCCTTATCTGAAGATGTTGCCAATCAGCTACAAGAAAGCTGGTTTCACAATAGTGTTTTTCATTGAATGAATGGATATTGTGTCATGCCTGCAGTGATGTGTATAAGTCTTTCATGAAAATGTTCCTAAACAGCTACCTATGATGTTCTTTCATTGTATGAAAGTGGTAGCTCTTCAACCACATAGGGGATCTGCCCCACCTCCAATGCCTGAAACAATTGTTTGCTGCCACACCAGGGACCAGTGCCACCCAGCTACTCTCCTGAGAGAGCTGACAACAGCCTTGCAGGGTAGATGCCTACAGCAAGTGTGAGTCCCTAAGCCTAGCAACCAGCCATGCTGGATACCTCCTTATTTAACAGAAAAACTGCAGGAGGATTGTCATATTAGACTTTTCAGCCAACAATGCTGGTATCCCCTGCCCAATAAAGTGACTGAAGGGACCATAGAAGTCACATGCAGCTGAGCCTTACAACCAGCTAGCCAGGGACAGAGTAGCCTTCCCATACACCTGCAGTAAGAGCCACCCTGCCACAACAGGACACACACAGCCCACACAGGGGACACATTTGGAACACTGGAATAGGTAATGACAGGGAAGCATGTTTCTTGGTTTCATAAGGAATCTCTTACATAAAGCCCATTCTCTAAGATTGGGAGACATAGCAGATATACCTAAAACATAGATATAAGCACAGAGAAATAGGCAAAATAAGGAGACAAAAGAATATCTTCCAAATATGGAACAGGGCAAATCCTCTGAAAAAGAACTAAATGAAACAGAGACAAATAACTTACTTGATAAAAAGTACAAACTAATCATGATAAGGATGCTCACTAATCTTGGAAGAGGAATAGATGAACATAGTGAAAAATTGAACAAAGTATTGGAAAATATAAGAAAGAACCAACTAGAACTAAAGAATAAAATAAAGGAAAGGGAAAATTCACTAGAGGATATCAATAGCAGCATAGATGATACAAAAGAACAGATCAGTGAGCTGGGTGAAAGACCAGAGGAAATCACCCAAGCTGAACAGAAAAAATAAAAAGAATGAGGACAGTCTAAGGGACATCTGGGACAACATCAAGTGCAATAACTTCTTTATTAGGTGTCTCAGAAGGAGAAGAAGAGAGACAAAGAGGTAGAGAAGCCATTCAAAGAAATAATTGCTGAACCCTCCTACCTAAGGAAGGAAACAGACATCCAGAGACAGGAAACACAGAGAGCACCAAACAAGAAGAACCCAAAGAGGACCACACCAAGACAAATGATAATCAAAATGACAAGAACTAAAGACAAAGAGAAAATCCTAAAAGCTGCAAGAGAAAGGCAATAAGTTACATAGAAAGGAAATCCCGTAAGTCTATCCACTGACTTCTCAGTAGAAACCTTACAGGCTAGAAGGGAGTGATGTGACTTATTTAAAGTGCTTAAAGGAAAAAGCCTACACAAGAATACTCTACCTGGCAAGGTTATCATTCAGAATGGAGGGAGAGATAAACAGTTTTCCAGACAAGCCAAAACTAAACGAGTTTAATATCAATAAGCCAGTCTTACAAGAAATGCTAAAGGGACTTATTTAAGTGGAAAAGACAAAAACCACAGATAGGAATAAAAAATTTATCAACAAAACCAAACAAGAAAATCATTGTTAAAGGCATATATACAATACAGGTAGCAGATCAACCACCTATGAAGTGAACATGAAGGTCAAAAGACAAGATTGCTAAAATTATTTCCATGATAAGAGGATAACAGATACACATGCACAAAAAAGGGGTTAAATATGATAGCAAAAATATAGAATGTGGGAGAAAGGGAGTAAAAAGTAGAGCTTTTAGCAAGAGGTCAAACTTAAGAGACCATCAACATTATATAGATGGCTATATATACATATATTATTATATATGAACCTCATGGTAATCACAAACCAGAAACCTATAATAAATACACAAAAAATTTAGAGAAAGGAAGCCAACATAATACTAAATAAATCCATCAAACCATAAGGGAAGAGAGCAAGAGAAGAAGAGCGGAACAGAGAATAACTAAAACACCCAGAAAAAAAGTAACACAATGGCAATAAGTACATACTTATAAATAGGTACTTTAAATGTCAATAGACTAAATGCTACCATCAAAGACATAGGGTGGCTGATTGGATAAAAAACAAGACCTATATATATGCTGCACACAAGAGACACACTTCAGACCTAAAGACACTCATAAACTGAAAGTGAGGGATGGAAAAAGATACTCCATGCAAATTGCAATGAAAAGAAAGCTGGGGTAGCGATACTTATCTCAGACAAAAGAGACTTTAAAACAAAAACTGTAACAAGAGACAAAGAAGGGCACTATGTAATGATAAAGGGAACAATCCAACAAGAGGATACAACACAGGTAAATGTCTATGCATCCAACATAAGAGCACCTAAATATATAAAGTAATTATTAGCATAAATAAGGAGAAATAGACAACAACGAAATAATTTTAAAGGACTTTAATACTCCGCCTACATCAAAGGATAGATCATCCAAACAGAAAATCAATCATGAAACTTTGGCCTTAAATGAAACATTAAACCAGATGGACTTAGTAGGTATATATGGAACAGAACCCACATTCTTTTCAAATGGACATAGAACTTTCTCCAGTATAGATCACATCTTAGGCCATAAAATGTTTGAATAAATTTAAGAAGATTGAAATAATACCAAGCATCCTTTCTGACCACAATGGTATGAACCTAGAAATCAACTACAGGAAGAAAATTGGAAAAACCACAAAAATGTGGAGATTAACCAAAATGCTACTGAATAATGATATGATCAAAGGAGAAATAAAAAAATACCTGGAGACAAATAAAAATGAAAATACAACTTGCCAAAATTTATGGGATACAGCAAAAGTGGTTCTAAGAGGGAAGTTTATAGCAATGCAAGCCTACCTAAACAAACAAGAAAAATCTCAAAAAATCTAACAGTGCACATAACAGGACTGGAAAAAGAAGAACAAGTAAAGCCCAAAAGCAGTAGAAGGAAGTAAATAATAAAAATAAGAGCAGAAACAAATAAAATAAAGGCTAAAGAACAATAGAAAAGAATCAATGAAAATAAGAGCTGGTTCTTTGAAAAGGTAAACAAAATGGACAAATCCTTAGTCAGAATCATCATAAAAATAAGAGAGAATGCTCAAATAAATAAAATCAGACATGAAAGAGGAGAAAATTACAATGAAAACCTCAGAAATATAAAAGATTATGAGTATATGAAAAGCTATACACCAATAAATTGGATAAACTAGAAATAATAGATAACTTCTTAAAATCATACAACGTTTCAAAACTGAATCAAGCAGAAATGGAAAATTTGAATAGACCAACCACCTGTAAGGGATGGAAACTGTAATCAAAAACCTCCCAGAAAATGAAAGTCCAGGAATACATGGCTTCCCTGGTGAATTCTACCAAACATTAAAAGAAGACATAATACCTATCAATTTCCAGCTCTTTCAAAAAATAAGAGGACGAGAATCTTCTTAACTCATTCTACAAGGCCAACGTTACCTTACTACCAAAACCAGACAAGAACAACACAAAAAAAGAAAATTACAGGCCAATATCACTGATGAACATTGATGCAAAAATCCTCAACAAAATACTAGCAAATTGAATGTAACAATACATTAAAAAGGTCATACACAATGATCAAGTGGGATTTATTCCAGGAATGCAGAAATGGTTCAACATTTGCAAATCAATCAAAGTGAAACACCACATTAACAAAAGGAAGACAAAAATCACATGATCATCTCAATAGATGCAGAGGGAGCATTTAACAAGATACAGCATCCATTTATGATAAAAACTCAGAATAAAATAGGTATAGAAGGAAAGCAAGTCAACATAAAAAGGCCATAAATGGCAAACCCACGGCTAATATCATTCTCAATGGAGAAAAACTGAAAACTATCCATCTAAGAACAGGAACCAGATAAGGATGCCCACTTTCACCACTCTTATTTAATATAACCTTGGCAGTCCTACGTGGAGCAATCAGTCAAGAAAAAGAAAGAAAAAGAATCCAAATTGGAAAAGAAGTGAAACTATGACTATTTGCAGATGACATCATTTTATATATAGAAAACTCTAAAGAATTCAACAAAAATTTCCAGAAATAGTAAATGAATACAGTCAATTTGCAGGATACAATATCAACATACAAAAATCAGTTGCATTTCTATACAGTGACAACAAAGTAGTAGAAAGAGAAATTAAGCATACAATATTATTTACAATTGCAACAGAAAGAATGCAATACGTAGGAATAAACTTGACCAAAAAGGTGAAAGACCAGTACACTGAAAATTGTAAAATTTTGTCAAAAGAAATAGAAAGCACAAAGACATGGAAAGATATTTCACACTCTTGAACTGGAAAAATTAACATAGTTAAAATGTCCGTACTTCCTAAAGCAATCTACAGATTCAATGCAATCCTTATCAAAGTTACAATGACATTTTTCACAGAAATAGAGCAAAGAGTCATAAAATTTAAATGGAACAACAAAAGGCCCTGAATAGCCAAGGGAATCCTAAGAAAAACAACAAAGCTTGATACATCACACTCCCTGATTTAAGAATACACTACAAAGCCTTAGTAATCAAAACTGCATGGCACTGTCACAAAAACAGACACACAGATCAATGGAACAGAATTGAAAGCCCAGAAATAAAACCGCTCATCTATGAACAGTGAATTTTTGACAACGGAGCAGAGAACACACCATGGAGAAAGGAAAGTTTCTTCAATAAATGGTGTTGGGAAAACTGGGCAGCCACATGAAAAGAATAAAACTAGACCATTATCTTACCCCATACACAAAAATTAACTCAAAAGTGGATTAAAGACTTGACTGTAAGACTGGAATCATAAGACTTCTAGAAGAAAAGATAAGCAGTATGCTCTTAGACTTTGGTCTTATCAGTAAATTTCAAGAACCATGTATGACAAGGCAAGGGAAACACTAGAAACAATAAACAAATGGGACCAAATAAAACTAAAAAGCTTCTCCACAGCAATGGAAACCATCAACAAAACAAAAACACAACCTAACAACTGGGAGAAGACATTTATAAACCATATATCTGATAAGGGGTTAATATCCAAAATATCCAATGAACTCATACATCTCAACAACAAAAAAACTAACATCCCAATTAAAAAATGGGAGAAAATCTGAAAAGACAGTTTTCCAAAGAAGATATCCAGATGGCCAACAGGAACATGAAAAGTTGTTCAACATTAGTAATTATTAGGGAAATGCAAATCAAAACTACAATGAAATATCACTTCATGTCCATCAGAATGGCTATAATTAACAAGAGAAGAAATGACAAGTCTTGGAGAAGATGTAGGTAAAGGAAAGTATCCTACATTGCTGATGGAAATGCAAGCTGGTGTAGTGACTATGGAAAACAGTATGGAGATTCCTCAAAAAATTAAGAATAGAAGTACCATATGATCCAGCTATTCCACTGCTGGATATTTATCCAAAGAATAGGAAAACATGAATGTGTAAAGATAGATGCACCCTATGTTCATTGCAGCATTATTCACAATATCCAAGACTTGGAAACACCCTAAGTGCCCATCAAGGGACGTATGGATATAGAAGATGTGGTATAGATACACAGTAGAATACTATGGAGCCATAAAAAATGATAAAATGTGGCCATTTGTGACAACATGGATGGACCTTTAAGGTATTATGCTAAGTGAAATTAGTCACAGGGAGAAAGTCCAACACCATATGACCTTGCTTATAAATAGAAGATAAAAACAACAATAGCAACATCAACCAAACACAGATACAGAGATTAGATTGTTGGTTATCAGAGGGGAAGGGTGGAGGGAGGAAGAGATCACTGGGCATGTGTGTATGCTGATGGATAGTAATTCATCTTTGAGTGGTGAACATGAAGTAATATACACAAAATCAAAATATACAGATGTACACCTGAAATTTAAATGTTATAAACTAATATAACCTCAGTTTTAAAAAGTACAGTAAAAGCAAAAGAAAAGTTATACCTTTTTGTAAGTCAGATACTGAAATGATAAAAATGTCTTATCAGAAGATGTTCCTAAACAGCTACAAGCAAGGTGGTTTGCCACAGTGTTCTTTCATTGTAAGAAAGTGGCAGCCACTCTGCAAGGCATATACTTAAATGTTTGAAATGTCTCATATGAAGACTTTCCTCAGCAGCTTCCAGCAAGATGTTTTCACAACAGTGTTCCTTCTTTGTAAGAAGGTGATAGTCGTTCAATAAGGCATAAATTGCTGTGTTTGAATTGTCTTATAAGAAGATGTTTCTAAACAGCTACAAGCATGATGGTTTAATCAAAGTACTATGTCAGTGAATGGATGTTATAGATATGGTCTCATGCCTATAGTGCAATGTTTGATAAGTCTTACAATGGAAATATTCCTAAACAGCTACAAGCAAGATGGTGTTCTTTCATTGTAAGAAACTGACAGGGGCTTTGTAAAGCATTTACTGAAATGTTTGAAATATCTTATATTATGATGTCCCTAAACACTTACAAGCAATATTGAGCCACCACACTGTTCCTTCATTGTAAGAAAGTGATATCCGTTCTGTAAGGCATATCCTGAAATATTTGAAATGTCTTATTAGAATATGTTCCTAAACAGTACCGGCAACATTGTTTAACCACAGTGTTCTCTTAGTGAATGAATGTTACATTCTCTCACATCTGTAGTGAAATGTTTGATGTCTTATATGAAGATGTTTTTCAGCAGTTACAAGTAAGATGGTTTCACCACAGTGTTCTAACATTCATGAAAGAAAGATCCATTCAGTAGATATATTCTGAAATTTAAAAAATGTCTTATAAGAAGATGTTCCCAAACGGCTAAAATAAACCTGGTTTAACCACAGTGTTTCTTCAATGTAAGAAAGTGTTACGTGTTCTATAAGGCACATACAGAAATGTTTGAAATGTTTTATGAGATGTTCCTAAAACTACAAGTAGCATGGTTTAACCACCGTGTTCTAGCATTGAATGAATGTTATTGATATTCTATCATGCATGTAGTAAAATGTTTTAAAAGTCTTGTACAAAGATGTTCCTAAACACCTACAATGAAAATTGTTTAAACACATGTACTTTCGGTGAAAGAATGTTACAGATATTCTCTCAATCCTGTATTGAAATGTTTTGCAACTCTTATATGAAGATGTTCCTAAACAGCTCCAAGCAAGATGGTTTAACCATAGTGTTCTTTCAGTGAGAGTGTTATGACATTTTCTCACAAATGCACTGAAATATTTCATAATGCTTACACAAAGAGCTTCCTAAAAAGCTACAAGAAGATGTTTTTTAAACACAAGGCTCTTTATGTAAATGAGTGTTATATATATTCTCTAATACCTGTAATGAAAAGTTTGATAGGTCTTATAGGGAGCTGTTCCTAAACAGCTGCAAGCAAGATGGTTTAACCAAAGTTTTATCTTTCAGTGAAGGAATTTTACAGATATTCCACCCTGCCTATAGTGAAGTGTTTGATAAGTCCTATATGAAGATGTTCCTAAACAGCTATGTGCAAGATGGTTTAACCACAGTGTTCTTTCATTGTAAGAAATGGAAACCTGCTCTGTAAGGCGTTTACTCAGTGTTTTAAATGCCTTAAGTGAAGATATTCCTAAACAGCAACAATCAAGACAGATTCATCACAGTGTTCTTTCATTGTAAGAAAGTGACAGCCATTCTGTACCACATACACGGAAATATTTGAAATGTTTTATTAGAATATGTTCCTAAACAGCTCCCAGCAATGTTGTTTAATCACAGTATTTTTTGGGTGAATGAATGTTACACTCTCTCACATCTGCAGTGAAAAGTTTGATAAGTCTTATATAAAGATGTGTTTAAACGGCTACAAGCAAGATGGTTTCTCCACAGTGTTCTTTCATTTTGAGAAAGTGACAACCACTCTGTAAGGTCTACACTGAAATATTTGAAATGTCTTAAATAAAAATGTTACTAAGCAACTTAAAGCAAGATGTTTTCATGACAGTGATCTTTCATTGTACGAAAGTAACAGTCATTCTATAAGGCATGTAATGCAATGTTTGAGTTGTCTCTAAGAAAATGTTCCCAAATGACTACAAACAGGAAGTCTTAGCCACAGTGTTTTTTCAGTTAATGAATGTTATAGATATTCTCTCATGCATATGTTGAAATGTGTGATGTCTTATATGAAAATGTTCCTAAAGAGCTACAAGCAACAAGATTTCACCAAAGTTTCCTTTCAATCTAAGAAAATGACGGCTGTTCTGAAAGGCGTATACTGAAATTTTGAAGTGTCTTATATGAACATGTTGGTAAACAGCTTCAAGCAAGATGATTCCACCACAGTGTTCTTTTATTGTAAGAAGCTGATAGCCTTTTTTCCAGACTACACTGACGTGTTTGAATTGTCTCATAAGAAGTTGCTCCTGAACAGCTACAAGGAGGATGGATTAATCACATTGTTCTTTCAGTGAATGAATATTACAGATATTCCCTCAGGCCTGTAAAGAAATGTTTGAAATTACTTATGTGAAGTTGTTCTTAAACAACTTTGAGCAACGTGGTTTCACCATAGTGTTCCTTCATTGTGAAAACATGATAGCCATTCCACAAGGCATATATTGAAGTTTTAAAAATGTGTTTTAAGAAGATATTTTTAAAACAAATGCAAGCAACATGGTTTAACCCGTGTTGTTTCAGTGAATGAATGTTATATTCTCTCACTGCTGTAGTGAAATGTTGATAATTCTCATATAAAGAAGTTTCTTTTTATTTATTTATTCAATTTTGGTTTATCTTTGTTTTTTACTGTGGTAACATTGGTCTATAACATTATACAAACTTCGGTTGTGCAACCCTATATTTGAATTTCTGTGTAGATTACATCATGCTCATAACCCAAAGACTGCCTACAATCCACCATGATACACGTGTGCCTAATCATCCCTTTCACCTTCCTCCCTCCCTTCACCCTCTGGTAACCATCAATGCAATCTCTGTCTCTATGTTACTTTGTTGTTGTTTTTATCTTCTATTAATGAGTGAGATCATATGGTATTTCACTTTCTCCCTCTGACTTATTTCACTTAGTATAATACCCTCAAGGCACATCCATGTTGTCACAAATCACCATATTTCACCCTTTTTTATGGCTGGGTAGTATTCCATTGTGTACGTAGACCACATCTTCTTTATCTATTCATCCCTTGATGGTCACTAAGTGTTTTTTCGAGTCTTGGCTATTGTGAATAATGCTGAAGTGAACATAGGGTGCATATATCTTTATTCATTCATGTTTTTATGTCCTTTGGATAAATACCCATCAGTGGAATAGCTGGATTGTACGGAAGTTCTATTCTTAAGTTTCTGAGGAATGTCCATACTGTTCTTCATAGTGACTGCACTGGTTTGTATTCCCACCAGTAGTGTATGAGAGTTCCATTTTCCCCACATCCTCTCCAAGACTTGTTAATTATAGCCATTCTGATGGGTGTGAGGTAGTATCTCACTGGAATTTTGATTTGCATTTCCCTCATAATTAGTGACACAGAAGTGGAATGTGTGAACTCAACCACTGTGCCACAGGGCTGGCCCCTGACCATTTTTTAATTGGGTTGTTAGTTTTTCGTTGTTGAGATGTAGGAGTTCTCTATATATTTTGGATATTAACCCTTTATCAGATATACGGTTTGCAAATATCTTCTCCCAATTGTTAGGTTGTCTTATTTTTGTTGATTTTCTTTTCTGTGCAGAAGCTTTTTAGCTTGATGTAGTCCCATGCATTTATTTTTTCTATTGTTTCCCTTGCCCAGTCAGATCTGGTACTTGAAAATATGCTGCTAAGACCAACATCTAATAGTGAACTGCTTAGGTTTTCTTCTAGAAGTTTTGTAGTTTCAGGTCTTATGTTCAAGTCTATAATCCATTTTGAGTTAATTTTTGCGTGTGGCGTAAGATAACGGTCTACTTCCATTCTTTTCCATGTTGCTGTCCAGTTTTCCCAACACCACTTATTGAAGAGACTTTCCTTTCTCCATTTTACATTCTTGGCTCCCTCGTTGAAAATTAGCTGTCCATAGATGTGTGGTTTTACTTGGGGCTTTCAATTCTGTTACATTGATCTGTGAGTCTGGTTTTGTGCCAGTACCATGCTGTTTTGATTACTGTAGGTTTGGAGTATATCTTGAAGTCAGAGAGTATGATACCTCCAGCTTTGTTCTTTTTTCTCAGGATTCCTTTGGCTATTTGGGGTCTTTTATTGTTCCATATAAATTTTAAGATTCTTTGCTTTGTGAAAAATGTCATTGGAACTTTGATAAGGATTGCAGTGAATCTGTAGATTGCTTTAGAAAGTCTGGACATTTTAACTATATAAATTATTCCAATCCAAGAACATGAAATATCTTTCTATGTCTTTGTGTCTTCTTCTATTTCTTTTAATAATGTTTTACAGGTTTCAGTGTAGGTCTTTCACCTTTTTGGTTAAGTTTATTCCTAGGTATTGTACTCTTTCTGTTGCAATTGTAAATGGGATTATATTCTTAATTTCTCTTTCTACTAATCAATTCTTAGTGTATAGAAAAGCAATTCATTTTTGTAGGTTGATTTTGTATCCTGTAACTTTACCATATTCATTTACTATTTCTAAAATCTTTTGTGGATCCTTTGGGGTTTTCTATATATAAAATCATGTCATCTGCAAAAAGTGGCGGTTTCACTTCTTACTTTCCAATTTTGATCCCATTATTTATTTTTTGTCTTGCCATTGATCTGGTAGGACTTCCAATACTGCGTTAAATAAGAGTGATGGAATAAGACACCCTTGTCTGGTTCCTGTTTTAGATGGATAGATTTCAGTTTTTCATCATTGAGAATATTAGCTGTGGGTTTGTCATATATGGCCTTTATGATGTTGAACTACTTTCTTTCTATACCCATTTTATTCAGAGTTTTTTAAAATCATAAATGTATGCTCTATCTTGTCAAGGGATTTCTCTACATCTGTTGAGATGACCATGTGATTTTTCTTCTTCATTTTTTTAATGTGGTGTATCACTCTGATTTACAGATGTTAAACCATCCCTGCATCACTGGAATTACTTCCAATTGTCATGGTGCATGATATTTTTCATATTTTTGTATTTGATTTGCTAGTATTTTGTTAAGGATTTTTGCATTGATGCTCATCAGTGATATTGGCCTGTAATTTTCTGTTTTGTGTCTTCCTTGTTTGGCTTTGGTTTCAAGGTAAGGTTGATTTTGTGGAATGAGTTAGGAAGCTTTGCCTCCTCTTCAATTTTTTGTAAGAGTTTGATCTGGATAGGCACCATTTCTTATCTGAATGTTTGCTGGCATTCACCATGGAAGCCATCTGGTCCTGGATTTTTATTTTGGGGTATGTTTTTCATTACTGTTTCAATTTCCTTACTTGTGACTGGTCTATTCAATTTCTCTATTTATTCTTGATTCAGTTTTGGAAGCTTTCATGATTCTAAGAATTTATCTATTTTTTTCTAGCTTATTCAATTTGTTGATATACAGCTTTTCATAGTATTCTCTTATAATCTTTTGTATTTTTTAGGTCTGTTGCAATTTCTCTTCTTTCGTTTCTGATTTTACTTTCATTTCTGATTTATTTATTTGAGCACTCTCTCTTATTTTCTTGGTAAGCCTAGCTAAAGTTTTATCAAGTTTATTTATCTTTTCAAAGAATGGCTCTTGATTTCATTGATTTTTTCTATTTTTTTAGACTCTATTTCAATTATTTTTGCTCTTTTCATTATATCCTTCTTTCTACTGATTTTGGGCCCTGTTTGTTCCTCTTTTTCCAGTTCCATTGGGTGCACTGTTAGATTGTTTATTTGAGATTTTTCTTGTTTGTTGAGGTAGGCCTATATTGCTACAAACTTTACTCTTAGAATCACTTTTGCTATGTTCCATAAATTTTGGCATGTTGTATTTTCATTTTCCTTTGTCTCCAGGTATTTTTTTAATTTCTCCGTTGATTTATCCATTGACCCAATCGTTGTTTAGTAGCATTTTGTTTGATCTCCACATATTTGTGGTTTTTCCAATTTTCTTCTTATAGTTGACTTCTAGTTTCATACCATTGTAGTCAGAAAATATGCTTGGTTTATTTCAATGTTCTTAAATTTATAGAGACTTTTTTGTGGCCTCATATGCCATCTATCCTGGAGAATGTTCCATGTCCTCTTGAAAAAAATGTGTACTCTGAGGTTGTTGGATGCAATGTTTGGTATATATCTACTACGTCCAGCTGGTCTAATTTATTATTGAAGGCCAATATTTCCTTATTGATTTACTGTTTGGATGATCTATCCATTGGTGAAAGTGGAGTGTTAAAGTCTCCTATTATTATTGTGTTGCTGTCTATTTCTCCTTTTAGGTCTGTTAATAATCACTTTTATATTTAGGTCCTCCTATATTAGGTGCATAGATATTTACAAGTACTGTATCTTCTTGTTGGATTGTTCCCCTTATTATCATGTAGTGCCCTTCTTTGTATCTTGTTGCAGTTTTTGTTTTAAAGTCTCTTTTGTCTGAGATAAGTATTGCTACCCCAGCTTTCTTTTCATTGCAATTTGCATGGAGTATCTTTTTCCATCCCTCACTTTCAGTTTGTGAGTGTCTTTAGGTCTGAAGTGTGTCTCTTGTGTGCAGCATATATATAGGTCTTGTTTTTTTATCCAATCAGCCACCCTATGTCTTTGATTGTAGCATTTAGCTCATTGACATTTATTGTATCTATTGATAAGAATGTACTTATTGCCATTTTGTTATTTTTATGGGTGTTTTAGTAGTTCTTCTCCGTCCCTTTCTTCTTCCCTTGTGGTTTGATGGCTTTGTTTAGTATTATGTTTGGGTTCCTTTCTCTTAATTTTTTCTATATTTGTTATAGGTTTCTGGTTTGTGATTGCCATGAGGTTCATAGATAATAACCTATGTATATATCAGTTTATATTAAGTTGATGATCTCTTTAGTTTGACATTTGCTAAAAGCTCTACTCTTTTACTCCACCCCTTTATCTAACCTCTTTTTGTATGTATGTGTATCCATTACCCTCTTGTCATGGAAATAGATAACTTTTGTACTGTTGTATTTTGACCTTCGTATTATCTTCATAGGTGGTTATCTGCTACATTTACCATATAGTTGCCTTTACTGGTGATTTTATTGTCTTCTTTTTTGATAATTTTCTTATTCTTATTTGTGTTCTTCTCTTTCTCACTTAAATAAGTCCCTTTTGCATTTCTTGTAAAGCTGGTTTCTTGGAGTTAAATTATTTGCTTTTGCTTGTTTGGGGAAGTCTTTATCTCTCCTTCTATTCTGAATGATAACCTTGCTAGGGAGAGTATTCTTGGCTGTAGGTGTTTTCCTTTCAGCATTTTAAATATACCGTGCTGCTCCTTTGTAGCCTGTAAGTTTTCTGCTGAGAAGCCAGCTGATAGAAGTATGGAGTTTCCTTTGTATGTAACTTGTTGTCTTTCTCTTGTGACTTTTAAAATTCTCTCTGTATCTTTAATAGTATACATTTTAATTATAATGTGTCTTGGTGTGGGCCTCTTTGGATTTATCTTGTTTTGTGCTGTCTGTGATTCCTGTACCTGGATGTCTGCTTCCTTCCTTAGGTTAGAAAAGTTTTCAGCCATTATTTCTTCAAATAGATTCTCTGCCCTTTTTTCTCTCTCTTCTCACTGGGACTCCTATAACACAGATATTACTGTTCTTGATGTTGTCCCAGTTGTCTCTTATACTGTCTTCATTCTTTTAAATTCTTTTTTCTTTTGTTTGTTCAGGCTGGGTTATTTCCTCTAGTCTTTCATCCAGCTTGCTAATCCATTCTTCATATCATATACTTTGCTATTGAGACCCTGTAGAGAATTTTTCATTTCCAGTATTGTATTCTTAATTTCTGATTTGTTCTTTTTTGTATTTTCCACTTCTTTGTTGAAGTTCTCACTGAGTTCATCCATTCTTCTCCTGAGACCAATGAGCATCTTTATGACTATTTTTTTGAACTCTTTGTCAGGTAGATTGTTTATTTCTGTTCAATTTAGTTCTTTTTCTGGGGTTTTGTTCTGTTCCTTTACTTGGAACATATTCCTTTGTCTCCTCATTTTCCTCCTTCTCTGTGCTTATATCTATGTATTAGTTACATCAGCTACATCTCCCAGTTTGGAGACGTGGCCTTGTGTACAAGATTCCCTATGAGGTCCAGTAGTGTGCTTTCCTTTAATCACCAGTTCCCGATGTTCCAGGGTTTTTCCCTTTGTGGTTTACGTGTCCTTATTTTATGGCAGTGTTGCTCTTGCTGCAGGTACCCAAGGAGGCTAGGCTGTCCCCATAGCTTGCTGGTTGTTATGCTCAGCTGTGTGTGGCTGCTATCATCCTTTCAGCCACTTTATCAGGCATGGGGAGCCCCAGCATAGTTGGATGCAAGTTCTAATAGCACATTCCTGTTGCAGTTTTTCTGTTAAGTGAGTAGACCTCCAGCATTATTGGTTGCTAGACTCAGGGGATTACAATTGTTGTAGGCCTCTGGCCTAGGAGGCTGTTGTCAGCTCTCTCATTGTTACTGCTGAGTGGGCCCAGCCCCAGGCATGGGAGTACCTAATTGTTTCAAGATTGAGAAGTGGGGCAAGTCCCCTATGTGGTTTTTTGACAAGCACAAGTCTGCTGCAGCTGTCAGGTTCCACCCCCTTCAGGGCTACATGCTCCATGAACACCTTCTTGCCCCATGTATGTGACCTGAAAAACTGAATTGGACCCAGTCACCCACTGCAGAGGTGCCACACACTCCACCAATGCAGGCCCACCACTCATGTACACCCTACCCTACTGAGGCAGACCCACTTGCCCAGTTACATAGGTTTCAGGCACTCCACCTATATTGGCCCACAAGTTGCCCAAGGGCTTGCTGTTGGCTGGGGCCAGTCCCTAGGGTGGGCTGCCCACCCTGGCTGAGCTGGATTAAATTAGTACTCTAGTGGGTGTGGCATTCCCATGGTCTAACAGGCCAGGGAAGGTACTCCAATATTGTCTGACAGCATCTGTGTTAGCATGCTTGCACTAGGTCACAATAATGGCTGCCACCAATCTTAAGTCCCTGGAAAGGTCTTGCCTCTCATTGAGATGCACCTAGAGCATATCAGTTGAGTCTCTTTGTATCTTTTCACCAAAGGACTGTGTACCTTTCTTTCTCATGATTTTAGATTGCTTTCTGAAATGGATGAATTTATGTGTGGGCCCTTTAAGAGCGGGCTTTTTTTTACCCTTATATCCAATAACTTTTCTCAGGGTATTCCCTGTTGTAGTTAATTGCCAGAAAGGCAAGTATTATAACACTTGTCTCGGTTGTACTGAGACCAAAAGTTGCTTATTTTGGTAATGCTCTCCCACTCAGATCCCTGACTCCTCCAGAGAAGCCTTCATAGTTTAAGGTTACTCCCAGCCTGCCATGAAGCATTGCAGCTCAAACGTTGCTTTTTTCTCTCCAGAAGTGGATTTCTGTATCTTCCACCTCAATCAGAACTGTCCCTTATTGTCAGGATTCTTTTTAGCCAGTTTTCTGTTCTCTCTTAATAATAATTGTTCCAAGAGTAGTTGTAAATTTATTCTGTCCATGGGAGGAGGTGAATTCAGAGTCCTCCTATGTCACCATCTTGACGCTGTCCTCTATAAAGATGTTTCTAAGAAGCTACCAGAAATTGGTTTCATCACAGCATCCTTTCATTTACAAAAGTAATAGCTGTTCTGTAGTCATATACTGAAATATTTGAAATTTCTCTTAAGATGTTCCTAAACAGCTACAAGCAATATTGTTTAGCCACAATGATCTTTCAGTGAATGAATGTTACAGATATTCTCTCATAATTGTAGTGACATGTTTGATAAGTCATATGATTTTTTTCCTGAACAGCCATAAACAAGACTGTTTAACTGAGAAGTTATTTCATTGTAAAAAAAAAATGATACCTGTATGTAAGGCATTTACTGATGGGTTCAAAATGTCTTATATTAAGATTTCCTTAAACAGTTACAAGCTATATTGTTTTGCCACAGTGTTGCTTTACTGTAAGAGAGTGATAGTTGTTCTGTAGGCATATATGGAATTGTTTGAACTGTCTTATGAGAAGATGTTCCCAAACAGCTACGAGAATAGTTTAACCACAGTGTTCTTTCAGTGAATGAATGTTATTGATATTCTCTCATGCCTGTAGTAAAATGTTTGATGTCTTGTATGAAGATTTTCCTAAAGACCTACAAGGAAGATGGTTTAAAATGTGTACTTTCAGTGAATGTATGCTGTAGATATTTTCTCAGTTCTGTAATGAAATGTTTTATGTCATATGAACATGTTCATAAACGGCTCCAAACAAGATCATTTAATCACAATATTCTTTCAGTGAATGAATGTTATAGATATTCCCTCATGTCTGTAGTGATTTCATATGAAAATGTTCCTAAACAGTCACAAGCAAGACGGTTTAACCAGAGTGTTCTTTCAGTGTAAGAAAGTGATAGCCATTCTGTAAGGCAATAATAACTGTTTGAAGTGTCTTTTATGAAGATGTTTCTAAACAACTACAAGCAAAATGGTTTCACACAGTGTTTTTTCAGTTTAAGAAAGTAATAGCCATTTTTTAAAGCATATACTGAAATGATTTAAATGTCTTATAGGAATATGTTCCTAAACAGCTACAAGCTATACAGTTTAACCAGAGTATTCTTTCAATGAATCAATGTAATAGATATTCTGTCCCACCTATAGTGAAATGTTTGACAGATCTTGTATGAAGATGTTCCTAACAGATAAAAGCAAGGTGGTTTAATTGTAGTGTTCTTTCATTGTAAGAAAGTGATAGCTGATGTGTAAGGAATGTACTGAAATGTCTTGTATGAAAATGTTCCTAAGCAACTTCAAGCAAGATATTTTCACGACTATTCTTTCATTGTAAGAAAATGATAGTCATTCTATAAGGCATATACTGAAATATTCGAATTGCCTCACAATAAAGTGTTCCTTCCTACACAGCTACAAGCAGGATGGTTTCATCAAAGTGTTATTTTAGTGAATGAATGTTACAGATATTCATTCATGCATAGATTGAAATGTTTGATAAGTCTTATATGAAAACGTACGTAAACAGCTATGAGCATGATGGTTTCACCACAATGATCTTTCATTCTAAGAAAATGATAACCGTTCTGAAAGGCAGCTATTGAAATGTATGAAACTTCTTATATGAAGATGACCCTAAGCAGCCTCTAGCAAGATGTTTTCACTGCAGTGTTCTTTCATTCCTACAAAGTGATAGGCATTCTGTAAGGCTTATACTGAAATATTTGAATTGTCTCCTAAGAAGATGTTCCTAAACAGCCATGAGTAGGATGGTTTAACCACAGTGTTATTTCATTGAATAAATGTTATAGAAATTCTCTCATACCTTTAGTGAAATGTTGGTAAGTCTTATATGAAGATATTCTGAAATAGCTACAACAAAGACAGTTAAAACAGCATGCTCTTTCAATGAATGAATGTTGTAAATATTCTGTGCTGCCTATGTGAAATGTTTCATACATCTTATATGAAGATTTTCTTACACATCTACTTAAGATTTGTCAGCCAGAGTGTACAATCAAGGTAAGAAAGTAACATCTATTCTGCAGGGAATATACTGAAATGTGTGAGCTATCTTCTATGAAGAACTTCTTGTACAGCTCCAAGCAAGATGGTTCACCAATGTGTTTTTTCATTGGAAGAAAATGATAACTATTTTGTAAGGCATATGCAGAAATGTTTGAAATGTCTTATAAGAAGATGTTTCTAAACAGCTACAATCAACATGATTTGACCAGTGTCATTTCAGTGAATGGATGTTAGATATTCTTTCATGCCTGTAGTCAATTATTTGTTGTGTTTTATTAAGATGTTCCTGAAGAGCAGCAAGCAAACTGGCTTAACCACAGTGTACTTACACTGTAAGAATGCGATAGTCTTTCTGTGAGGCTTATACTGAAAAGTCTGAAATGTTTTATAGGAAGATATTCCTAAACAGCTACAGGCAAGATGGTTTCACTATAGTGTTCTCTCAGTGAAAGAAGGTTATAGATCATCTGTTATGTCTCTAGTGAAATGTTTGCTAAGTCATATAAAGATGATCATAAATAGCTACCTGCTACCTTGGTTCAGAATAGTGTTCTTCCACAGTAAGAATTTGATAGCCATTCTGTACAGCATATACATTTGTTTGAAATGTCTTGTATGAACATGTTCATAAACAACTATAAGAAAGTTTCACTACAATGTTGTTTCAGTGAATGTTGTAGATATTCTGGTGTCAGCACGGTGTTCTTTCATTGCAAGAGAATGATAGTCATTCTGTACAACATATACTGAAAAGCTTGAAAGACTTAAATGAAGATTTTCCTTAACAGGTACAAACCAGCCAGTATCACCACTGTGTTCTGTGAGTGAATGAATGTTACTGATATTCTGTCATGTCTGTAGGGAAATGTTTAAGTGTTATATGAAGACGTTCCTAAAGAGGTACAAGCAAGCTGGCTTCACAATAGTGTTCTTTCATTTAATGAATGTTATATGTAATTCTGTCATTCTTGTAGTGAAATGTTTAATAAGTTTTTAAAGAAGTTTGTGAATAGGTACTGGCAAGCTAGGTTCAGAACAGTGTTCTTTCATTTTAAAGAAAAAGTGATAGCTTTTATGTATGGCACAGCCTGAAAAGTTTGAAATGACTTATTTGAAGATGTTCCTAAACAGCTGCAAATGAGATGGTTCACCACAGTGTTCTTTCACTGAATGAGTGTTATAGATATTCTGTCAGATCAATAGGGAAATTTTTGATGTCTTATATGCAAATGTTCATAAAGAGCTACAAAAGCTTGTTTCATCATAGTGTTCTCTTTTTTTTTGAAATAAGGTAAATTTATTGCGTTTTAGTTTAACAAATAGTATTTTTTAAAATTATTATATTTGGGTTATAATGGTTTATAACATTGTGTAATTTTGGGTGTATATTATCGTTGATCAGTTTCTGTAGACTGCATCGTGTTCACCACCAAAGTCTTATTTTTATCCATCACCATACATATGTGGCCCTTTATCCCTTTCACCCTCCCCACAGTGCCTTTTGTCTCTGGTAACCGCTACTCTGTTCTCTTTATCCATATGTTTGTTTATCTTCCACAAATGAGAGAAATCATATGGTTTTTGCCTTCTCTGTCTGGCTTATTTTGCTTAATGTAATACCATCTAGGACCATACATGTTGTTGCAAATGAAATGATATTGATTTTTTTATGGATGAGCAGTATTCCATTTTATATATGTACTCCATGTCCTCTTTATCCATTCACCAGTTGGTGGGCATATGGATTGCTTCCTTGTCTTGGATATTGTGAATAATGCTGCAATGAATATATAGGGATACACAAATCTCTTTGAGTTGTTGATTTAAAGTTGTTTGATAAGTACCCAGCAATGGGATATCTGGATTGTATGGCATTCGTATTTTTAATTGTTTGAGAAATCTCTACACTCTTTTCCTTAGTGGCTGAGCCAGTTTGCATTGCCACCAGCAGTGTATGAGAGTTCCCTTTTCTCCACATCCTCTCTAACATTTGTTATGCTTTGTCTTGGTAATTTTAGCCATTCTGACTGGTGTAAGGCAGTATCTTATTGTAGTCTTGATTTGCATTTCCCTGATAATTAGTGATGTTGAACATCTTTTCATGTGCCTGTTGGCTATCTGTATATCTTCTTTGGAAAAATATCTGTTCATATCCTCTGCCCATTTTTTGATAGGATTGTTTGATCTTTCTGTTGTTGAGTTGAATGAGTTCTTTATATATTTTGGAAATTAGTACCATGTTGGCTATATGACTTACAAATATTTCCTCCCTTTTGGTGGGCTGTCTTTTAATTTTGTTCATAATTTCCTTTGCCTTACAGAAGTATTTTAGTCTGATGTTGTTCCATTTGTTAGTTTTTCCTTTTGTTTCCCTTGTCTGAGTAGACATGAAATTCAAGAAAATGCTGCTAAGACTGATGTCAAAGAGTGTACAGCCTACATTTTCTTCCAGCAGTTGTACGGTTTCAGGTCTAACATTCAAGTCTTTAATCCACTTGGAGTTAATTTTTCAGTATGGTGCAAGACAGTGGTCTAATTTCATTCTTTTGCATGTGGCTGTCCAGTTTTACCAAGACCATTTATTGAAGAGACTTTGCTTTCTCCATTGTATGTTCTTGGCTCCTTTGTTGAATATTAGCTTTGTGTTGATATGTAGTTTTGCTTCTGGGCTTCCAATTCTGTTCCTTTGATCTCTGTGTCTGCTTGTGTGCCAGTACCATGTTGCTTTGATTACTATAGCATTGAGGTCGGCGATTGTGATGCCTCCATCTTTGACCTTTTTCTCAGGATTCCTTTGTCTATTCAGGGTCTTTTGTTTTTACATATAAATTTTAGGATCCTCTGTTCTGTTTCCATGAAGAATGTCATTGCAGTTCTGATTAGGATTGCATTGAATCTGTAATTGCTTTAAGTAATATGGACATTTTAATTATGTTTACTCTTCCAATCCATAAGCATGGAATTTCTTTCCATTTCTTTAAGTCCTCTTTGATGTTTTTGAATAATGCCATATAGTTTTCAGTGTATAGATCTTTCATCTCTTTAGTTAAATTTATTCCTAGATACTTTTTCTTTTCGTTGTGATTGTAAATAGGATTTTATTCTTTACTTCTCTCTGCCAGTTAGTTGTTAGAGTATAGAAATGTAACTGATTTTTGAAAGTTGGTTTTGTACCCTGCAACTTTGCTGTAGTTATTGATTAGTTCTAATAGTTTTCTGAATGATTCTTTAGGGTTTTCTATATATAGAAACTTGTCATCCACAAACAATGAGAGTTTCACTTCTTCCTTTCCAATTTGGATACCTTTTATTTCTTTTTCTTTCCTAATTGCTCTGGCCAAAACCTCTAGTACTATCTCGAATAGAAGTGGGAAGAATGGGCATCTGTGTCTTGTTCCTCTTCTCAGAGGGATGGCTTTCAGTTTTTTCCCCATTGAGTATGATGTTGGCTGTAGGTTTGTCATATATGGCCTTTATTATGTTGAGGTGCTTTCCTTCTATGCGCATTTTCTTGAGAGTTTTTGTTGTAAATGGAAGTTGGGTCTTGTCAAATGCTATTTTGCATCTGTTGAGGTGATCATGTAATTTTTATTCCTTATTTTGTTAATATGATGTATCACACTGATTGATTTGAGGACGTTGAACCATCGCTGCATCCCTGATATAAGTCCCACCTGATCATGATGTATGGTCCTTTTAATGTATTGCTATATTCAGTTCATCAATATTTTGTTGAGGATTTTTGCCTCAACGTTAATGAGTGATATTGGCCTGTAATTTTCCTTATTTGTGTTGTCCTTTTCTGGTTTTGGTATCATGGTAATGTTGACCTCATAGAATGAGTTAGGGAGTGTTCTGTCTTCTTTAACTTTTTGGAAAAGCTTGCTATGGATAGGTATTAAACCTTACTTGATTGTCTAGTCAAATTCTCCAAAGAAGCCATCTGGCCTTGGACTTTTGTTTTATGGGAGGACTTGTTTTCATGAGGAAGAATTGCCCTGAACTAACATTAGTGCCAATCTTCCTTTATTTTGCATGTGGTTCACCATGAGAGCATGGCTGCCAATGAGTGGTTTAGTGGTGTAGGTCTGCACCCTGGAACCAAAGCTGGGCCAAACTTAACCACTAGGCCATGGGGCTGGCCCTGGGAGGTTTTTTTTTTTATTACTGTTTCAATCCCTTTCCTTGTGATTGGTCTATTCAGATTCTCTATTTCTTCTTGATTTTGTTCTGGGAGGTGGTATGAGTCTAAGAATTTATCCATTTCATCTAGGTTGTCCAATTTGCTGGCACACTAGTTTTTTCATAGCATACTCTTATAATTCCTTGTATTTCTGTGGTAGCCATTGTAACTTCTCCTTTTTCGTTTCTAATGTTATTTGACCCTTATTTATTTTTTCCTTAGTGAGTCTGACTAAAGTTTGTCTATTTTGTTTATCTTCTCAAAGAACCAACTCAGTTTCATTTATACTTTCTACTGTTTATTTATTTCACTTATTTCTGGTCTAATTTTTATTATTTATCTCGTGATTTCTTGAGCTTTGTTTGTCCTTCTTCTCCTAGTTCTTCTAGATGTGGTTTAAGGTTACTTATTTGAGTTGTTTAAAATTTCTTGAGGTAGGCCTGTATTGCTATATATTTCCCTTTTAGAACTGCTCTTCCTTCATCCCATTAGAGTTGGTATGCTTTATTTTCATTTTCATTTGTCTATTGGTATTTTTTAATTTCTCTTTTGATTTCTTCATTGATCCAATGGTTAAATAGCATGTTGTTTAGTCTCCACTTACTTGTGACTGTCCCAGCCTTTTACTTGTAGGTGATTTCTAGTTTCATAGCATTGTGGTTGGAAAAGATGCTTGATATGATTTCAGTCTTCTTAAATTTCTTGAGATTTGCTTTATTTTCCCACATATGGTCTATCCTTGACAATGTTCTATGTGCACTTGAGAAGAATGTGTATTCTGCTGTTTTGGGACAACTGTTAAAGCCACTGTGTTCTTTCAATGAATGAATGTTATAGATATTCTGTCACATTTGTAGTGAAGTGCTTGATAAGTCTTTTATGAAGATGTCCCTAAACAGCTACCCATAAGCTGGGTCAAGCACAGTGCTCTTTCATTTTAATAAAGTGATAGCCCTTCAGATAGCTTTATATGAAGGTGTTCCTCACCAGTTACAAGAAAACTGCTTTCATCCCTGTGTTCATTCAATGAGTGAATGTTTAGAGATTCTGTCATTCCTGCAAAGGAATGTTTAATAAGTCTTACATGAAGATGTTGAAATATTATAAAAGCCTTATATGAAGGTGTTCCTATTCAGCTAAAACCAAACTAGAATAAAAATAACTTTCTTTTATTAAATAAGTATAATATATATCCTGTCATGCTTATAGTGCAATGTTTCATAAGTCTTATATGAAGAAGTTTAAAGCAGCCACCAGCAAGCTGGGTTTAGCACAGTGTCCTTTAATTGTAAGTAAGTGAGAGCCATTCTGTATGGCATATACTTAAATGTTAGAAAGGTCTTATATGAAGATGTTCTTAAATAGAATCCAACAAGATGTGTTCAGGACAGAATAATTTCATCATAAGATAGTGACAGCCATTTAGTATGGCATATACAGAAATGCTGAAAAGGACTTAAATGAAGATCTTCCTTAACAGTCAAACCAAGCCACTTTCACCATAGTGTTCTTTCATTGAATGGATGTAATAGATATTCAGTCATGCCTGTAGTTAAACGTTCAATAAGTCTTACATAAAAATACTCCTAATAATCTACCTGAAAGCTATTAAACACAACCTTCTTTCCTTGTAAGAAGGGTATGGCCATGCTGTATGCCATATACTGAAATGCTTGAAAAGCTTTATATGAAGATGTTCCTCAACAGTTACAAGAAAACTGCTTTCATCCCTGTGTTCTTTCAATGAGTGAATGTTTAGAGATTCTGTCATTCCTGCAAAGGAATGTTTAATAAGTCTTACATGAAGATGTTTCTAAACAGCTACAAGGAAACTTTTTTAAATATAGTGTTATTACATTGAATAAACACTAAAGATATCCTGTCATGACTGTAGGCAAATGTCTGATAAGACTTGAACAAAATATTAATAAACAATTACTTGCAAGCTGGGTTCATCACAGTATTCTTTTCTGGCTAGGGAGATGATAGCCATTCTGTATGGCATAAAGTGATATGTTTGAAGAGCCTTTGATTTATATTCTTAAACAGCTAACAAGCAAGATGGTTTCTTCACAGTGTTCTTTCAGTGAATGAATGTTCTAGATATTGTCACATCTGTGGTGAAATATTTGATATATGATGTTCCTAAACAGCTACCCATAAACTGGATTCAGCATGTGTTCTTTCATTTTGTGAAAATGATAGTCGCTCTGTGTGGAATATACTTAAGTATTTGAAGTGTACTATGTGCAGATGTTCCTAAACAGTGAAAAGAAGATGGTTTTTGCATAATTTTCTTTCAGATAACAAATGTTATAGACATTGTCACATCTGTAGTCAAATGTTTGATATGATTTATGTGAAAATATCCCTAAACAGCTACCTGTTGGCTTGATTAAGCACGATGCTCTTTCATTGTAAGAAAGTGATAGCCGTTCCTTGTGGCATATACTGAAATGTTTGAAATGGCATATGTGAAGATGTTCCTTAAGAGCTACTTGCTAGGTGTTTTCCAGACAATGTTCTTTCAGTGAATGGATGTTATAGATAGTCTATCACACCCGTAGTGAAATGCTGGATAAGTTTTATGAAGATGTCCCTAAGTAGCTACAAGCAAAATGGTTTCCCAACAGTGTTCTTACAGACATTGAATGTTATAGATATTCTGTCATGCCTGTAGGGAAATGTTTGATAAGGCTTGCATGAACACTTACATGAAGATGTTTCTAAACAGCCACAAGCAGGCTTTTTCAACACAGTATTTCATTGAATGAATGTAATAATTATCACATTGTGGCTGCAGAGAAACGTTTGATAAGACACACACAAAATGTTCGTAAATAGCATGTGCCAGCTGGTTGCATCACAATGTTGTTTAATTTAATGGAAGTGATAATCATTCTGTACAGCATATGATGTGTTTGAATAGCCTTATATAAAGATATTCCTAAAAACTTATGAGCAATCTGGTTTCACCAGAGTGTGTTCCTCAGTGAAGGAATCTTACAGAGATTCTGTCAGAGCAGTAGTGACATGTTTGGTGTTTTGTATGAAGAAACCCTAAATGGCTTCCTGCAAGATGAGTTCAACACAGTGTTATTTCATTTTAAGAAAATGATAGTCATTCTGTTTGGCATAAACTGAAATATTAGAAAAGCCTTATATCAAGATGTTCCTAATTAGCTACCAGCAATCTGGCTTCACAATAGTGTTCTTTCACTGAATGGATGTAACAGATACTTTGTAGTGAAATGTATGATAAGTCTCTTAGGAAAAGGTTCCTAAACAGCTGCCTGCAATCTGGCCTCAGCACATTATATCATTGTCTCAAAGTGATATTCATTCAGTATGTCTTATATGGAAATGCTTGAAATGGTGAACATGAAGAAGTTTCTAAATATATACAAGCAAGATTGTTTCTCCACAGTTTTCTTTCAGTGACTGAATGTGATGTATAGTCTGTCACGACTATTGTAAAATGTTTGATAAGTCTTATGTAAAAACGTTCCTAGATAGCTATCTGTGAGCTCTATTTAGCACAGTGTTCTTTCATTGTAGGAAAATGATACCCATTCATTATGGCATATACTGAAATGTGAGAAATGTCTCAAATACAAATGTTCCTAATAATAGCTTCAAGATGCTTTCACCACAGAGGTCTTTCAGTGAAACAATATTGCAGATATTCTGTGACACTTGTAGTGAAGTGTTAGTTAAAACTTACTTGCAAGCTGGATTCAGCACAGTGTTTCTTTCATTGTTGGAAACTCATATTCAATCAGAACAGCAAATATTGAAATGGTTATAATGACTAATATGAAGATGATCCTTAATGGCTGCAAGTAAGATGGTTTCACCACAGTTTTCTCTCAGTGAACAAATGCTATATATATTCTGTCCCACATGCAATGAAATGTTTGTTAAGTCTTATATGAACATGTTCCTAAACAGCTACCCGCAAACTGGGCTTAGAACAGTGTTCTCACATTGTTAGTAATTGATAGGTCATCTGTAGGGCATATGCTGAAATGTTTGAACTGTCTTATGTGAATATGCCCCTAAACAGCTGTAAGCACATTTGTTTCACCAGAGTTCCTTTAGTGTCTGAATCTTATGGATATTTTTCAAGTCTGTAGTGTAATTTTTTAAGTATTTTATGAAGTTCTTCCTAAACAGATACTAGGAAACAAGGGTTCAGCTCATCCTTCTTTCCTTGAGTGAATATTAAAATCATTCTGTCATGACCATAGCGCAATATTTGTTAAGACTTATAAAAAGATATTTCTAAAAGACAACTTTCCAGCTGGGTTCTTAACATCGTTCTTTCATTTTATGGAAGTGATAACCATTCTGGATGGAATACACTGAAATGTTTGAAAAGACTTGTATGAAGATACTCCTAAATAGCTACAAGCAATCTGGTTACACCACAGTGTTCTTTCATTTAATAAACTTTATATATAGTCTCCTATAGCTGTAGTGAAATGTTTTATATCATATATGAAAAGGTTCCTACAGCTACCTGCAAGCTGGGATCAGCACACTGACTTTTCATTGTAATAAGGTGATAGTTACTTTGTATGGCATACACTGAAATGTCAGAAAAGACTTATATGAGTGTATTTCTAAAGAGATACAAGCAAGCTGGTTTCACAATAGTGATCTTTCATTGAATTAATGTAATAGATATTCTGTCGCACATGTTGTGAAATTTTCAATAAATCTTACATGAAAATGTTACTATAAGTCTACCTGAAAGCTGAGTTAAGTACAATGTTTTTTCATTTTAAGAAAGTATAGCTGTTCTCTATGGCTCATACTGAAATGCTAGAAAAGACTTACATGAAGATGTTCCTTAAAAGCTACAAGGAAGTTGGTTTCACCACAGCATTCTTTCAATGAGTGAATGTTATAGATATTCCATCATGCCCGTAGTGAAATGTTTGATAGGACTTATTTGAAGATTCCCCTAAACAGCTGCAAGCAAGGTGTTTTCACCACAGTGTTCATTCAGAAAATGAATGTTATACGTATTCTGTCATGCCTCAAGAGAACTATTTGATGTCTTAGGTGAGAGTGTTCCTGAACAGCTACAAGCAAGCTTTTTCAACATAGTGTGGCTTCCTTGAATGAATGTTATGGATATCATGTTGCGGCTGTAGAGAAACGTTTGATAAGACATAAATGAAATGCTCATAAAGAGCCACTGGTTTCATCAGAACGTTCTTTCTGGATATGGAAGTGATAGCCATTCTGTAGGCATAATGAAGTGTTTGAAGAGCCTTATACGAAGACATTCCCAAGGCGCCAGAAGTAATCTGGCTTCACCACAGTGTTCTTTCAGTGAACGAGTGTTATAGCTAGTCTGTCATGCCTGTAGTGAAATGTTTAATAAGTCTTATATGAAGAGGTTTCAAACAGCCGCCAGCAAGCCGGGTTTAGCACAGTGTCCTTTAACTGTAAGTAAGTGAGAGCCCTTCTGTATGGCATATGCTTAAATGTTAGAGAGGTCTTATATGAAGATGTTCCTAAATAGAATCCAACAAGACGTGTTCAGGACAGAATAATTTCATCATAAGATAGTGACAGCCGTTTAGTATGGCATATACAGAAATGCTGAAAAGGACTCAAATGAAGATCTTCCTTAACAGTCAAACCAAGCCACTTTCACCATAGTGTTCTTTCATTGAATGGATGTAATAGATATTCTGTCATGCCTGTAGTTAAAAGTTCAATAGGTCTTACATAAAAATGCTCCTAATAATCTACCTGAAAGCTATTAAACACAACCTTCTTTCCTTGTAAGAAGGGTATGGCCATGCTGTATGCCATATACTGAAATGCTTGAAAAGCTTTATATGAAGATGTTCCTCAACAGTTACAAGAAAACTGCTTTCATCCCTGTGTTCATTCAATGAGTGAATGTTTAGAGATTCTGTCATTCCTGCAAAGGAATGTTTAATAAGTCTTACATGAAGATGTTTCTAAACAGCTACAAGGAAATTCTTTTAAATATAGTGTTATTACATTGAATAGACATTAAAGATATCCTGTCATGACTGTAGGCAAATGTCTGATAAGACTTGAGCAAAATATTAATAAACAATTACTTGCAAGCTGGGTTCATCACAGTATTCTTTTCTGGCTAGGGAGATGATAGCCATTCTGTATGGCATAAAGTGATATGTTTGAAGAGCCTTTTATTTATATTCTTAAACAGCTAACAAGCAAGATGGTTTCTTCACAGTGTTCTTTCAGTGAATGAATGTTCTAGATATTGTCACATCTGTGGTGAAATATTTGATATATGATGTTCCTAAACAGCTACCCATAAACTGGATTCAGCATGTGTTCTTTCATTTTGTGAAAATGATAGTCGCTCTGTGTGGAATATACTTAAGTATTTGAAGTGTACTATGTGCAGATGTTCCTAAACAGTGAAAAGAAGATGGTTTTTGCATAATTTTCTTTCAGATAACAAATGTTATAGACATTGTCACATCTGTAGTCAAATGTTTGATATGATTTATGTGAAAATATCCCTAAACAGCTACCTGTTGGCTTGATTAAGCACGATGCTCTTTCATTGTAAGAAAGTGATAGCCGTTCCTTGTGGCATATACTGAAATGTTTGAAATGGCATATGTGAAGATGTTCCTTAAGAGCTACTTGCTAGGTGTTTTCCAGACAATGTTCTTTCAGTGAATGGATGTTATAGATAGTCTATCACACCCGTAGTGAAATGCTGGATAAGTTTTATGAAGATGTCCCTAAGTAGCTACAAGCAAAATGGTTTCCCAACAGTGTTCTTACAGACATTGAATGTTATAGATATTCTGTCATGCCTGTAGGGAAATGTTTGATAAGGCTTGCATGAACACTTACATGAAGATGTTTCTAAACAGCCACAAGCAGGCTTTTTCAACACAGTATTTCATTGAATGAATGTAATAATTATCACATTGTGGCTGCAGAGAAACGTTTGATAAGACACACACAAAATGTTCGTAAATAGCATGTGCCAGCTGGTTGCATCACAATGTTGTTTAATTTAATGGAAGTGATAATCATTCTGTACAGCATATGATGTGTTTGAATAGCCTTATATAAAGATATTCCTAAAAACTTATGAGCAATCTGGTTTCACCAGAGTGTGTTCCTCAGTGAAGGAATCTTACAGAGATTCTGTCAGAGCAGTAGTGACATGTTTGGTGTTTTGTATGAAGAAACCCTAAATGGCTTCCTGCAAGATGAGTTCAACACAGTGTTATTTCATTTTAAGAAAATGATAGTCATTCTGTTTGGCATAAACTGAAATATTAGAAAAGCCTTATATCAAGATGTTCCTAATTAGCTACCAGCAATCTGGCTTCACAATAGTGTTCTTTCACTGAATGGATGTAACAGATACTTTGTAGTGAAATGTATGATAAGTCTCTTAGGAAAAGGTTCCTAAACAGCTGCCTGCAATCTGGCCTCAGCACATTATATCATTGTCTCAAAGTGATATTCATTCAGTATGTCTTATATGGAAATGCTTGAAATGGTGAACATGAAGAAGTTTCTAAATATATACAAGCAAGATTGTTTCTCCACAGTTTTCTTTCAGTGACTGAATGTGATGTATAGTCTGTCACGACTATTGTAAAATGTTTGATAAGTCTTATGTAAAAACGTTCCTAGATAGCTATCTGTGAGCTCTATTTAGCACAGTGTTCTTTCATTGTAGGAAAATGATACCCATTCATTATGGCATATACTGAAATGTGAGAAATGTCTCAAATACAAATGTTCCTAATAATAGCTTCAAGATGCTTTCACCACAGAGGTCTTTCAGTGAAACAATATTGCAGATATTCTGTGACACTTGTAGTGAAGTGTTAGTTAAAACTTACTTGCAAGCTGGATTCAGCACAGTGTTTCTTTCATTGTTGGAAACTCATATTCAATCAGAACAGCAAATATTGAAATGGTTATAATGACTAATATGAAGATGATCCTTAATGGCTGCAAGTAAGATGGTTTCACCACAGTTTTCTCTCAGTGAACAAATGCTATATATATTCTGTCCCACATGCAATGAAATGTTTGTTAAGTCTTATATGAACATGTTCCTAAACAGCTACCCGCAAACTGGGCTTAGAACAGTGTTCTCACATTGTTAGTAATTGATAGGTCATCTGTAGGGCATATGCTGAAATGTTTGAACTGTCTTATGTGAATATGCCCCTAAACAGCTGTAAGCACATTTGTTTCACCAGAGTTCCTTTAGTGTCTGAATCTTATGGATATTTTTCAAGTCTGTAGTGTAATTTTTTAAGTATTTTATGAAGTTCTTCCTAAACAGATACTAGGAAACAAGGGTTCAGCTCATCCTTCTTTCCTTGAGTGAATATTAAAATCATTCTGTCATGACCATAGCGCAATATTTGTTAAGACTTATAAAAAGATATTTCTAAAAGACAACTTTCCAGCTGGGTTCTTAACATCGTTCTTTCATTTTATGGAAGTGATAACCATTCTGGATGGAATACACTGAAATGTTTGAAAAGACTTGTATGAAGATACTCCTAAATAGCTACAAGCAATCTGGTTACACCACAGTGTTCTTTCATTTAATAAACTTTATATATAGTCTCCTATAGCTGTAGTGAAATGTTTTATATCATATATGAAAAGGTTCCTACAGCTACCTGCAAGCTGGGATCAGCACACTGACTTTTCATTGTAATAAGGTGATAGTTACTTTGTATGGCATACACTGAAATGTCAGAAAAGACTTATATGAGTGTATTTCTAAAGAGATACAAGCAAGCTGGTTTCACAATAGTGATCTTTCATTGAATTAATGTAATAGATATTCTGTCGCACATGTTGTGAAATTTTCAATAAATCTTACATGAAAATGTTACTATAAGTCTACCTGAAAGCTGAGTTAAGTACAATGTTTTTTCATTTTAAGAAAGTATAGCTGTTCTCTATGGCTCATACTGAAATGCTAGAAAAGACTTACATGAAGATGTTCCTTAAAAGCTACAAGGAAGTTGGTTTCACCACAGCATTCTTTCAATGAGTGAATGTTATAGATATTCCATCATGCCCGTAGTGAAATGTTTGATAGGACTTATTTGAAGATTCCCCTAAACAGCTGCAAGCAAGGTGTTTTCACCACAGTGTTCATTCAGAAAATGAATGTTATACGTATTCTGTCATGCCTCAAGAGAACTATTTGATGTCTTAGGTGAGAGTGTTCCTGAACAGCTACAAGCAAGCTTTTTCAACATAGTGTGGCTTCCTTGAATGAATGTTATGGATATCATGTTGCGGCTGTAGAGAAACGTTTGATAAGACATAAATGAAATGCTCATAAAGAGCCACTGGTTTCATCAGAACGTTCTTTCTGGATATGGAAGCGATAGCCATTCTGTAGGCATAATGAAGTGTTTGAAGAGCCTTATACGAAGACATTCCCAAGGCGCCAGAAGTAATCTGGCTTCACCACAGTGTTCTTTCAGTGAACGAGTGTTATAGCTAGTCTGTCATGCCTGTAGTGAAATGTTTAATAAGTCTTATATGAAGAGGTTTCAAACAGCCGCCAGCAAGCCGGGTTTAGCACAGTGTCCTTTAACTGTAAGTAAGTGAGAGCCCTTCTGTATGGCATATGCTTAAATGTTAGAGAGGTCTTATATGAAGATGTTCCTAAATAGAATCCAACAAGACGTGTTCAGGACAGAATAATTTCATCATAAGATAGTGACAGCCGTTTAGTATGGCATATACAGAAATGCTGAAAAGGACTCAAATGAAGATCTTCCTTAACAGTCAAACCAAGCCACTTTCACCATAGTGTTCTTTCATTGAATGGATGTAATAGATATTCTGTCATGCCTGTAGTTAAAAGTTCAATAGGTCTTACATAAAAATGCTCCTAATAATCTACCTGAAAGCTATTAAACACAACCTTCTTTCCTTGTAAGAAGGGTATGGCCATGCTGTATGCCATATACTGAAATGCTTGAAAAGCTTTATATGAAGATGTTCCTCAACAGTTACAAGAAAACTGCTTTCATCCCTGTGTTCATTCAATGAGTGAATGTTTAGAGATTCTGTCATTCCTGCAAAGGAATGTTTAATAAGTCTTACATGAAGATGTTTCTAAACAGCTACAAGGAAATTCTTTTAAATATAGTGTTATTACATTGAATAGACATTAAAGATATCCTGTCATGACTGTAGGCAAATGTCTGATAAGACTTGAGCAAAATATTAATAAACAATTACTTGCAAGCTGGGTTCATCACAGTATTCTTTTCTGGCTAGGGAGATGATAGCCATTCTGTATGGCATAAAGTGATATGTTTGAAGAGCCTTTTATTTATATTCTTAAACAGCTAACAAGCAAGATGGTTTCTTCACAGTGTTCTTTCAGTGAATGAATGTTCTAGATATTGTCACATCTGTGGTGAAATATTTGATATATGATGTTCCTAAACAGCTACCCATAAACTGGATTCAGCATGTGTTCTTTCATTTTGTGAAAATGATAGTCGCTCTGTGTGGAATATACTTAAGTATTTGAAGTGTACTATGTGCAGATGTTCCTAAACAGTGAAAAGAAGATGGTTTTTGCATAATTTTCTTTCAGATAACAAATGTTATAGACATTGTCACATCTGTAGTCAAATGTTTGATATGATTTATGTGAAAATATCCCTAAACAGCTACCTGTTGGCTTGATTAAGCACGATGCTCTTTCATTGTAAGAAAGTGATAGCCGTTCCTTGTGGCATATACTGAAATGTTTGAAATGGCATATGTGAAGATGTTCCTTAAGAGCTACTTGCTAGGTGTTTTCCAGACAATGTTCTTTCAGTGAATGGATGTTATAGATAGTCTATCACACCCGTAGTGAAATGCTGGATAAGTTTTATGAAGATGTCCCTAAGTAGCTACAAGCAAAATGGTTTCCCAACAGTGTTCTTACAGACATTGAATGTTATAGATATTCTGTCATGCCTGTAGGGAAATGTTTGATAAGGCTTGCATGAACACTTACATGAAGATGTTTCTAAACAGCCACAAGCAGGCTTTTTCAACACAGTATTTCATTGAATGAATGTAATAATTATCACATTGTGGCTGCAGAGAAACGTTTGATAAGACACACACAAAATGTTCGTAAATAGCATGTGCCAGCTGGTTGCATCACAATGTTGTTTAATTTAATGGAAGTGATAATCATTCTGTACAGCATATGATGTGTTTGAATAGCCTTATATAAAGATATTCCTAAAAACTTATGAGCAATCTGGTTTCACCAGAGTGTGTTCCTCAGTGAAGGAATCTTACAGAGATTCTGTCAGAGCAGTAGTGACATGTTTGGTGTTTTGTATGAAGAAACCCTAAATGGCTTCCTGCAAGATGAGTTCAACACAGTGTTATTTCATTTTAAGAAAATGATAGTCATTCTGTTTGGCATAAACTGAAATATTAGAAAAGCCTTATATCAAGATGTTCCTAATTAGCTACCAGCAATCTGGCTTCACAATAGTGTTCTTTCACTGAATGGATGTAACAGATACTTTGTAGTGAAATGTATGATAAGTCTCTTAGGAAAAGGTTCCTAAACAGCTGCCTGCAATCTGGCCTCAGCACATTATATCATTGTCTCAAAGTGATATTCATTCAGTATGTCTTATATGGAAATGCTTGAAATGGTGAACATGAAGAAGTTTCTAAATATATACAAGCAAGATTGTTTCTCCACAGTTTTCTTTCAGTGACTGAATGTGATGTATAGTCTGTCACGACTATTGTAAAATGTTTGATAAGTCTTATGTAAAAACGTTCCTAGATAGCTATCTGTGAGCTCTATTTAGCACAGTGTTCTTTCATTGTAGGAAAATGATACCCATTCATTATGGCATATACTGAAATGTGAGAAATGTCTCAAATACAAATGTTCCTAATAATAGCTTCAAGATGCTTTCACCACAGAGGTCTTTCAGTGAAACAATATTGCAGATATTCTGTGACACTTGTAGTGAAGTGTTAGTTAAAACTTACTTGCAAGCTGGATTCAGCACAGTGTTTCTTTCATTGTTGGAAACTCATATTCAATCAGAACAGCAAATATTGAAATGGTTATAATGACTAATATGAAGATGATCCTTAATGGCTGCAAGTAAGATGGTTTCACCACAGTTTTCTCTCAGTGAACAAATGCTATATATATTCTGTCCCACATGCAATGAAATGTTTGTTAAGTCTTATATGAACATGTTCCTAAACAGCTACCCGCAAACTGGGCTTAGAACAGTGTTCTCACATTGTTAGTAATTGATAGGTCATCTGTAGGGCATATGCTGAAATGTTTGAACTGTCTTATGTGAATATGCCCCTAAACAGCTGTAAGCACATTTGTTTCACCAGAGTTCCTTTAGTGTCTGAATCTTATGGATATTTTTCAAGTCTGTAGTGTAATTTTTTAAGTATTTTATGAAGTTCTTCCTAAACAGATACTAGGAAACAAGGGTTCAGCTCATCCTTCTTTCCTTGAGTGAATATTAAAATCATTCTGTCATGACCATAGCGCAATATTTGTTAAGACTTATAAAAAGATATTTCTAAAAGACAACTTTCCAGCTGGGTTCTTAACATCGTTCTTTCATTTTATGGAAGTGATAACCATTCTGGATGGAATACACTGAAATGTTTGAAAAGACTTGTATGAAGATACTCCTAAATAGCTACAAGCAATCTGGTTACACCACAGTGTTCTTTCATTTAATAAACTTTATATATAGTCTCCTATAGCTGTAGTGAAATGTTTTATATCATATATGAAAAGGTTCCTACAGCTACCTGCAAGCTGGGATCAGCACACTGACTTTTCATTGTAATAAGGTGATAGTTACTTTGTATGGCATACACTGAAATGTCAGAAAAGACTTATATGAGTGTATTTCTAAAGAGATACAAGCAAGCTGGTTTCACAATAGTGATCTTTCATTGAATTAATGTAATAGATATTCTGTCGCACATGTTGTGAAATTTTCAATAAATCTTACATGAAAATGTTACTATAAGTCTACCTGAAAGCTGAGTTAAGTACAATGTTTTTTCATTTTAAGAAAGTATAGCTGTTCTCTATGGCTCATACTGAAATGCTAGAAAAGACTTACATGAAGATGTTCCTTAAAAGCTACAAGGAAGTTGGTTTCACCACAGCATTCTTTCAATGAGTGAATGTTATAGATATTCCATCATGCCCGTAGTGAAATGTTTGATAGGACTTATTTGAAGATTCCCCTAAACAGCTGCAAGCAAGGTGTTTTCACCACAGTGTTCATTCAGAAAATGAATGTTATACGTATTCTGTCATGCCTCAAGAGAACTATTTGATGTCTTAGGTGAGAGTGTTCCTGAACAGCTACAAGCAAGCTTTTTCAACATAGTGTGGCTTCCTTGAATGAATGTTATGGATATCATGTTGCGGCTGTAGAGAAACGTTTGATAAGACATAAATGAAATGCTCATAAAGAGCCACTGGTTTCATCAGAACGTTCTTTCTGGATATGGAAGTGATAGCCATTCTGTAGGCATAATGAAGTGTTTGAAGAGCCTTATACGAAGACATTCCCAAGGCGCCAGAAGTAATCTGGCTTCACCACAGTGTTCTTTCAGTGAACGAGTGTTATAGCTAGTCTGTCATGCCTGTAGTGAAATGTTTAATAAGTCTTATATGAAGAGGTTTCAAACAGCCGCCAGCAAGCCGGGTTTAGCACAGTGTCCTTTAACTGTAAGTAAGTGAGAGCCCTTCTGTATGGCATATGCTTAAATGTTAGAGAGGTCTTATATGAAGATGTTCCTAAATAGAATCCAACAAGACGTGTTCAGGACAGAATAATTTCATCATAAGATAGTGACAGCCGTTTAGTATGGCATATACAGAAATGCTGAAAAGGACTCAAATGAAGATCTTCCTTAACAGTCAAACCAAGCCACTTTCACCATAGTGTTCTTTCATTGAATGGATGTAATAGATATTCTGTCATGCCTGTAGTTAAAAGTTCAATAGGTCTTACATAAAAATGCTCCTAATAATCTACCTGAAAGCTATTAAACACAACCTTCTTTCCTTGTAAGAAGGGTATGGCCATGCTGTATGCCATATACTGAAATGCTTGAAAAGCTTTATATGAAGATGTTCCTCAACAGTTACAAGAAAACTGCTTTCATCCCTGTGTTCATTCAATGAGTGAATGTTTAGAGATTCTGTCATTCCTGCAAAGGAATGTTTAATAAGTCTTACATGAAGATGTTTCTAAACAGCTACAAGGAAATTCTTTTAAATATAGTGTTATTACATTGAATAGACATTAAAGATATCCTGTCATGACTGTAGGCAAATGTCTGATAAGACTTGAGCAAAATATTAATAAACAATTACTTGCAAGCTGGGTTCATCACAGTATTCTTTTCTGGCTAGGGAGATGATAGCCATTCTGTATGGCATAAAGTGATATGTTTGAAGAGCCTTTTATTTATATTCTTAAACAGCTAACAAGCAAGATGGTTTCTTCACAGTGTTCTTTCAGTGAATGAATGTTCTAGATATTGTCACATCTGTGGTGAAATATTTGATATATGATGTTCCTAAACAGCTACCCATAAACTGGATTCAGCATGTGTTCTTTCATTTTGTGAAAATGATAGTCGCTCTGTGTGGAATATACTTAAGTATTTGAAGTGTACTATGTGCAGATGTTCCTAAACAGTGAAAAGAAGATGGTTTTTGCATAATTTTCTTTCAGATAACAAATGTTATAGACATTGTCACATCTGTAGTCAAATGTTTGATATGATTTATGTGAAAATATCCCTAAACAGCTACCTGTTGGCTTGATTAAGCACGATGCTCTTTCATTGTAAGAAAGTGATAGCCGTTCCTTGTGGCATATACTGAAATGTTTGAAATGGCATATGTGAAGATGTTCCTTAAGAGCTACTTGCTAGGTGTTTTCCAGACAATGTTCTTTCAGTGAATGGATGTTATAGATAGTCTATCACACCCGTAGTGAAATGCTGGATAAGTTTTATGAAGATGTCCCTAAGTAGCTACAAGCAAAATGGTTTCCCAACAGTGTTCTTACAGACATTGAATGTTATAGATATTCTGTCATGCCTGTAGGGAAATGTTTGATAAGGCTTGCATGAACACTTACATGAAGATGTTTCTAAACAGCCACAAGCAGGCTTTTTCAACACAGTATTTCATTGAATGAATGTAATAATTATCACATTGTGGCTGCAGAGAAACGTTTGATAAGACACACACAAAATGTTCGTAAATAGCATGTGCCAGCTGGTTGCATCACAATGTTGTTTAATTTAATGGAAGTGATAATCATTCTGTACAGCATATGATGTGTTTGAATAGCCTTATATAAAGATATTCCTAAAAACTTATGAGCAATCTGGTTTCACCAGAGTGTGTTCCTCAGTGAAGGAATCTTACAGAGATTCTGTCAGAGCAGTAGTGACATGTTTGGTGTTTTGTATGAAGAAACCCTAAATGGCTTCCTGCAAGATGAGTTCAACACAGTGTTATTTCATTTTAAGAAAATGATAGTCATTCTGTTTGGCATAAACTGAAATATTAGAAAAGCCTTATATCAAGATGTTCCTAATTAGCTACCAGCAATCTGGCTTCACAATAGTGTTCTTTCACTGAATGGATGTAACAGATACTTTGTAGTGAAATGTATGATAAGTCTCTTAGGAAAAGGTTCCTAAACAGCTGCCTGCAATCTGGCCTCAGCACATTATATCATTGTCTCAAAGTGATATTCATTCAGTATGTCTTATATGGAAATGCTTGAAATGGTGAACATGAAGAAGTTTCTAAATATATACAAGCAAGATTGTTTCTCCACAGTTTTCTTTCAGTGACTGAATGTGATGTATAGTCTGTCACGACTATTGTAAAATGTTTGATAAGTCTTATGTAAAAACGTTCCTAGATAGCTATCTGTGAGCTCTATTTAGCACAGTGTTCTTTCATTGTAGGAAAATGATACCCATTCATTATGGCATATACTGAAATGTGAGAAATGTCTCAAATACAAATGTTCCTAATAATAGCTTCAAGATGCTTTCACCACAGAGGTCTTTCAGTGAAACAATATTGCAGATATTCTGTGACACTTGTAGTGAAGTGTTAGTTAAAACTTACTTGCAAGCTGGATTCAGCACAGTGTTTCTTTCATTGTTGGAAACTCATATTCAATCAGAACAGCAAATATTGAAATGGTTATAATGACTAATATGAAGATGATCCTTAATGGCTGCAAGTAAGATGGTTTCACCACAGTTTTCTCTCAGTGAACAAATGCTATATACATTCTGTCCCACATGCAATGAAATGTTTGTTAAGTCTTATATGAACATGTTCCTAAACAGCTACCCGCAAACTGGGCTTAGAACAGTGTTCTCACATTGTTAGTAATTGATAGGTCATCTGTAGGGCATATGCTGAAATGTTTGAACTGTCTTATGTGAATATGCCCCTAAACAGCTGTAAGCACATTTGTTTCACCAGAGTTCCTTTAGTGTCTGAATCTTATGGATATTTTTCAAGTCTGTAGTGTAATTTTTTAAGTATTTTATGAAGTTCTTCCTAAACAGATACTAGGAAACAAGGGTTCAGCTCATCCTTCTTTCCTTGAGTGAATATTAAAATCATTCTGTCATGACCATAGCGCAATATTTGTTAAGACTTATAAAAAGATATTTCTAAAAGACAACTTTCCAGCTGGGTTCTTAACATCGTTCTTTCATTTTATGGAAGTGATAACCATTCTGGATGGAATACACTGAAATGTTTGAAAAGACTTGTATGAAGATACTCCTAAATAGCTACAAGCAATCTGGTTACACCACAGTGTTCTTTCATTTAATAAACTTTATATATAGTCTCCTATAGCTGTAGTGAAATGTTTTATATCATATATGAAAAGGTTCCTACAGCTACCTGCAAGCTGGGATCAGCACACTGACTTTTCATTGTAATAAGGTGATAGTTACTTTGTATGGCATACACTGAAATGTCAGAAAAGACTTATATGAGTGTATTTCTAAAGAGATACAAGCAAGCTGGTTTCACAATAGTGATCTTTCATTGAATTAATGTAATAGATATTCTGTCGCACATGTTGTGAAATTTTCAATAAATCTTACATGAAAATGTTACTATAAGTCTACCTGAAAGCTGAGTTAAGTACAATGTTTTTTCATTTTAAGAAAGTATAGCTGTTCTCTATGGCTCATACTGAAATGCTAGAAAAGACTTACATGAAGATGTTCCTTAAAAGCTACAAGGAAGTTGGTTTCACCACAGCATTCTTTCAATGAGTGAATGTTATAGATATTCCATCATGCCCGTAGTGAAATGTTTGATAGGACTTATTTGAAGATTCCCCTAAACAGCTGCAAGCAAGGTGTTTTCACCACAGTGTTCATTCAGAAAATGAATGTTATACGTATTCTGTCATGCCTCAAGAGAACTATTTGATGTCTTAGGTGAGAGTGTTCCTGAACAGCTACAAGCAAGCTTTTTCAACATAGTGTGGCTTCCTTGAATGAATGTTATGGATATCATGTTGCGGCTGTAGAGAAACGTTTGATAAGACATAAATGAAATGCTCATAAAGAGCCACTGGTTTCATCAGAACGTTCTTTCTGGATATGGAAGTGATAGCCATTCTGTAGGCATAATGAAGTGTTTGAAGAGCCTTATACGAAGACATTCCCAAGGCGCCAGAAGTAATCTGGCTTCACCACAGTGTTCTTTCAGTGAACGAGTGTTATAGCTAGTCTGTCATGCCTGTAGTGAAATGTTTAATAAGTCTTATATGAAGAGGTTTCAAACAGCCGCCAGCAAGCCGGGTTTAGCACAGTGTCCTTTAACTGTAAGTAAGTGAGAGCCCTTCTGTATGGCATATGCTTAAATGTTAGAGAGGTCTTATATGAAGATGTTCCTAAATAGAATCCAACAAGACGTGTTCAGGACAGAATAATTTCATCATAAGATAGTGACAGCCGTTTAGTATGGCATATACAGAAATGCTGAAAAGGACTCAAATGAAGATCTTCCTTAACAGTCAAACCAAGCCACTTTCACCATAGTGTTCTTTCATTGAATGGATGTAATAGATATTCTGTCATGCCTGTAGTTAAAAGTTCAATAGGTCTTACATAAAAATGCTCCTAATAATCTACCTGAAAGCTATTAAACACAACCTTCTTTCCTTGTAAGAAGGGTATGGCCATGCTGTATGCCATATACTGAAATGCTTGAAAAGCTTTATATGAAGATGTTCCTCAACAGTTACAAGAAAACTGCTTTCATCCCTGTGTTCATTCAATGAGTGAATGTTTAGAGATTCTGTCATTCCTGCAAAGGAATGTTTAATAAGTCTTACATGAAGATGTTTCTAAACAGCTACAAGGAAATTCTTTTAAATATAGTGTTATTACATTGAATAGACATTAAAGATATCCTGTCATGACTGTAGGCAAATGTCTGATAAGACTTGAGCAAAATATTAATAAACAATTACTTGCAAGCTGGGTTCATCACAGTATTCTTTTCTGGCTAGGGAGATGATAGCCATTCTGTATGGCATAAAGTGATATGTTTGAAGAGCCTTTTATTTATATTCTTAAACAGCTAACAAGCAAGATGGTTTCTTCACAGTGTTCTTTCAGTGAATGAATGTTCTAGATATTGTCACATCTGTGGTGAAATATTTGATATATGATGTTCCTAAACAGCTACCCATAAACTGGATTCAGCATGTGTTCTTTCATTTTGTGAAAATGATAGTCGCTCTGTGTGGAATATACTTAAGTATTTGAAGTGTACTATGTGCAGATGTTCCTAAACAGTGAAAAGAAGATGGTTTTTGCATAATTTTCTTTCAGATAACAAATGTTATAGACATTGTCACATCTGTAGTCAAATGTTTGATATGATTTATGTGAAAATATCCCTAAACAGCTACCTGTTGGCTTGATTAAGCACGATGCTCTTTCATTGTAAGAAAGTGATAGCCGTTCCTTGTGGCATATACTGAAATGTTTGAAATGGCATATGTGAAGATGTTCCTTAAGAGCTACTTGCTAGGTGTTTTCCAGACAATGTTCTTTCAGTGAATGGATGTTATAGATAGTCTATCACACCCGTAGTGAAATGCTGGATAAGTTTTATGAAGATGTCCCTAAGTAGCTACAAGCAAAATGGTTTCCCAACAGTGTTCTTACAGACATTGAATGTTATAGATATTCTGTCATGCCTGTAGGGAAATGTTTGATAAGGCTTGCATGAACACTTACATGAAGATGTTTCTAAACAGCCACAAGCAGGCTTTTTCAACACAGTATTTCATTGAATGAATGTAATAATTATCACATTGTGGCTGCAGAGAAACGTTTGATAAGACACACACAAAATGTTCGTAAATAGCATGTGCCAGCTGGTTGCATCACAATGTTGTTTAATTTAATGGAAGTGATAATCATTCTGTACAGCATATGATGTGTTTGAATAGCCTTATATAAAGATATTCCTAAAAACTTATGAGCAATCTGGTTTCACCAGAGTGTGTTCCTCAGTGAAGGAATCTTACAGAGATTCTGTCAGAGCAGTAGTGACATGTTTGGTGTTTTGTATGAAGAAACCCTAAATGGCTTCCTGCAAGATGAGTTCAACACAGTGTTATTTCATTTTAAGAAAATGATAGTCATTCTGTTTGGCATAAACTGAAATATTAGAAAAGCCTTATATCAAGATGTTCCTAATTAGCTACCAGCAATCTGGCTTCACAATAGTGTTCTTTCACTGAATGGATGTAACAGATACTTTGTAGTGAAATGTATGATAAGTCTCTTAGGAAAAGGTTCCTAAACAGCTGCCTGCAATCTGGCCTCAGCACATTATATCATTGTCTCAAAGAGATATTCATTCAGTATGTCTTATATGGAAATGCTTGAAATGGTGAACATGAAGAAGTTTCTAAATATATACAAGCAAGATTGTTTCTCCACAGTTTTCTTTCAGTGACTGAATGTGATGTATAGTCTGTCACGACTATTGTAAAATGTTTGATAAGTCTTATGTAAAAACGTTCCTAGATAGCTATCTGTGAGCTCTATTTAGCACAGTGTTCTTTCATTGTAGGAAAATGATACCCATTCATTATGGCATATACTGAAATGTGAGAAATGTCTCAAATACAAATGTTCCTAATAATAGCTTCAAGATGCTTTCACCACAGAGGTCTTTCAGTGAAACAATATTGCAGATATTCTGTGACACTTGTAGTGAAGTGTTAGTTAAAACTTACTTGCAAGCTGGATTCAGCACAGTGTTTCTTTCATTGTTGGAAACTCATATTCAATCAGAACAGCAAATATTGAAATGGTTATAATGACTAATATGAAGATGATCCTTAATGGCTGCAAGTAAGATGGTTTCACCACAGTTTTCTCTCAGTGAACAAATGCTATATACATTCTGTCCCACATGCAATGAAATGTTTGTTAAGTCTTATATGAACATGTTCCTAAACAGCTACCCGCAAACTGGGCTTAGAACAGCGTTCTCACATTGTTAGTAATTGATAGGTCATCTGTAGGGCATATGCTGAAATGTTTGAACTGTCTTATGTGAATATGCCCCTAAACAGCTGTAAGCACATTTGTTTCACCAGAGTTCCTTTAGTGTCTGAATCTTATGGATATTTTTCAAGTCTGTAGTGTAATTTTTTAAGTATTTTATGAAGTTCTTCCTAAACAGATACTAGGAAACAAGGGTTCAGCTCATCCTTCTTTCCTTGAGTGAATATTAAAATCATTCTGTCATGACCATAGCGCAATATTTGTTAAGACTTATAAAAAGATATTTCTAAAAGACAACTTTCCAGCTGGGTTCTTAACATCGTTCTTTCATTTTATGGAAGTGATAACCATTCTGGATGGAATACACTGAAATGTTTGAAAAGACTTGTATGAAGATACTCCTAAATAGCTACAAGCAATCTGGTTACACCACAGTGTTCTTTCATTTAATAAACTTTATATATAGTCTCCTATAGCTGTAGTGAAATGTTTTATATCATATATGAAAAGGTTCCTACAGCTACCTGCAAGCTGGGATCAGCACACTGACTTTTCATTGTAATAAGGTGATAGTTACTTTGTATGGCATACACTGAAATGTCAGAAAAGACTTATATGAGTGTATTTCTAAAGAGATACAAGCAAGCTGGTTTCACAATAGTGATCTTTCATTGAATTAATGTAATAGATATTCTGTCGCACATGTTGTGAAATTTTCAATAAATCTTACATGAAAATGTTACTATAAGTCTACCTGAAAGCTGAGTTAAGTACAATGTTTTTTCATTTTAAGAAAGTATAGCTGTTCTCTATGGCTCATACTGAAATGCTAGAAAAGACTTACATGAAGATGTTCCTTAAAAGCTACAAGGAAGTTGGTTTCACCACAGCATTCTTTCAATGAGTGAATGTTATAGATACTCCATCATGCCCGTAGTGAAATGTTTGATAGGACTTATTTGAAGATTCCCCTAAACAGCTGCAAGCAAGGTGTTTTCACCACAGTGTTCATTCAGAAAATGAATGTTATACGTATTCTGTCATGCCTCAAGAGAACTATTTGATGTCTTAGGTGAGAGTGTTCCTGAACAGCTACAAGCAAGCTTTTTCAACATAGTGTGGCTTCCTTGAATGAATGTTATGGATATCATGTTGCGGCTGTAGAGAAACGTTTGATAAGACATAAATGAAATGCTCATAAAGAGCCACTGGTTTCATCAGAACGTTCTTTCTGGATATGGAAGCGATAGCCATTCTGTAGGCATAATGAAGTGTTTGAAGAGCCTTATACGAAGACATTCCCAAGGCGCCAGAAGTAATCTGGCTTCACCACAGTGTTCTTTCAGTGAACGAGTGTTATAGCTAGTCTGTCATGCCTGTAGTGAAATGTTTAATAAGTCTTATATGAAGAGGTTTCAAACAGCCGCCAGCAAGCCGGGTTTAGCACAGTGTCCTTTAACTGTAAGTAAGTGAGAGCCCTTCTGTATGGCATATGCTTAAATGTTAGAGAGGTCTTATATGAAGATGTTCCTAAATAGAATCCAACAAGACGTGTTCAGGACAGAATAATTTCATCATAAGATAGTGACAGCCGTTTAGTATGGCATATACAGAAATGCTGAAAAGGACTCAAATGAAGATCTTCCTTAACAGTCAAACCAAGCCACTTTCACCATAGTGTTCTTTCATTGAATGGATGTAATAGATATTCTGTCATGCCTGTAGTTAAAAGTTCAATAGGTCTTACATAAAAATGCTCCTAATAATCTACCTGAAAGCTATTAAACACAACCTTCTTTCCTTGTAAGAAGGGTATGGCCATGCTGTATGCCATATACTGAAATGCTTGAAAAGCTTTATATGAAGATGTTCCTCAACAGTTACAAGAAAACTGCTTTCATCCCTGTGTTCATTCAATGAGTGAATGTTTAGAGATTCTGTCATTCCTGCAAAGGAATGTTTAATAAGTCTTACATGAAGATGTTTCTAAACAGCTACAAGGAAATTCTTTTAAATATAGTGTTATTACATTGAATAGACATTAAAGATATCCTGTCATGACTGTAGGCAAATGTCTGATAAGACTTGAGCAAAATATTAATAAACAATTACTTGCAAGCTGGGTTCATCACAGTATTCTTTTCTGGCTAGGGAGATGATAGCCATTCTGTATGGCATAAAGTGATATGTTTGAAGAGCCTTTTATTTATATTCTTAAACAGCTAACAAGCAAGATGGTTTCTTCACAGTGTTCTTTCAGTGAATGAATGTTCTAGATATTGTCACATCTGTGGTGAAATATTTGATATATGATGTTCCTAAACAGCTACCCATAAACTGGATTCAGCATGTGTTCTTTCATTTTGTGAAAATGATAGTCGCTCTGTGTGGAATATACTTAAGTATTTGAAGTGTACTATGTGCAGATGTTCCTAAACAGTGAAAAGAAGATGGTTTTTGCATAATTTTCTTTCAGATAACAAATGTTATAGACATTGTCACATCTGTAGTCAAATGTTTGATATGATTTATGTGAAAATATCCCTAAACAGCTACCTGTTGGCTTGATTAAGCACGATGCTCTTTCATTGTAAGAAAGTGATAGCCGTTCCTTGTGGCATATACTGAAATGTTTGAAATGGCATATGTGAAGATGTTCCTTAAGAGCTACTTGCTAGGTGTTTTCCAGACAATGTTCTTTCAGTGAATGGATGTTATAGATAGTCTATCACACCCGTAGTGAAATGCTGGATAAGTTTTATGAAGATGTCCCTAAGTAGCTACAAGCAAAATGGTTTCCCAACAGTGTTCTTACAGACATTGAATGTTATAGATATTCTGTCATGCCTGTAGGGAAATGTTTGATAAGGCTTGCATGAACACTTACATGAAGATGTTTCTAAACAGCCACAAGCAGGCTTTTTCAACACAGTATTTCATTGAATGAATGTAATAATTATCACATTGTGGCTGCAGAGAAACGTTTGATAAGACACACACAAAATGTTCGTAAATAGCATGTGCCAGCTGGTTGCATCACAATGTTGTTTAATTTAATGGAAGTGATAATCATTCTGTACAGCATATGATGTGTTTGAATAGCCTTATATAAAGATATTCCTAAAAACTTATGAGCAATCTGGTTTCACCAGAGTGTGTTCCTCAGTGAAGGAATCTTACAGAGATTCTGTCAGAGCAGTAGTGACATGTTTGGTGTTTTGTATGAAGAAACCCTAAATGGCTTCCTGCAAGATGAGTTCAACACAGTGTTATTTCATTTTAAGAAAATGATAGTCATTCTGTTTGGCATAAACTGAAATATTAGAAAAGCCTTATATCAAGATGTTCCTAATTAGCTACCAGCAATCTGGCTTCACAATAGTGTTCTTTCACTGAATGGATGTAACAGATACTTTGTAGTGAAATGTATGATAAGTCTCTTAGGAAAAGGTTCCTAAACAGCTGCCTGCAATCTGGCCTCAGCACATTATATCATTGTCTCAAAGAGATATTCATTCAGTATGTCTTATATGGAAATGCTTGAAATGGTGAACATGAAGAAGTTTCTAAATATATACAAGCAAGATTGTTTCTCCACAGTTTTCTTTCAGTGACTGAATGTGATGTATAGTCTGTCACGACTATTGTAAAATGTTTGATAAGTCTTATGTAAAAACGTTCCTAGATAGCTATCTGTGAGCTCTATTTAGCACAGTGTTCTTTCATTGTAGGAAAATGATACCCATTCATTATGGCATATACTGAAATGTGAGAAATGTCTCAAATACAAATGTTCCTAATAATAGCTTCAAGATGCTTTCACCACAGAGGTCTTTCAGTGAAACAATATTGCAGATATTCTGTGACACTTGTAGTGAAGTGTTAGTTAAAACTTACTTGCAAGCTGGATTCAGCACAGTGTTTCTTTCATTGTTGGAAACTCATATTCAATCAGAACAGCAAATATTGAAATGGTTATAATGACTAATATGAAGATGATCCTTAATGGCTGCAAGTAAGATGGTTTCACCACAGTTTTCTCTCAGTGAACAAATGCTATATATATTCTGTCCCACATGCAATGAAATGTTTGTTAAGTCTTATATGAACATGTTCCTAAACAGCTACCCGCAAACTGGGCTTAGAACAGTGTTCTCACATTGTTAGTAATTGATAGGTCATCTGTAGGGCATATGCTGAAATGTTTGAACTGTCTTATGTGAATATGCCCCTAAACAGCTGTAAGCACATTTGTTTCACCAGAGTTCCTTTAGTGTCTGAATCTTATGGATATTTTTCAAGTCTGTAGTGTAATTTTTTAAGTATTTTATGAAGTTCTTCCTAAACAGATACTAGGAAACAAGGGTTCAGCTCATCCTTCTTTCCTTGAGTGAATATTAAAATCATTCTGTCATGACCATAGCGCAATATTTGTTAAGACTTATAAAAAGATATTTCTAAAAGACAACTTTCCAGCTGGGTTCTTAACATCGTTCTTTCATTTTATGGAAGTGATAACCATTCTGGATGGAATACACTGAAATGTTTGAAAAGACTTGTATGAAGATACTCCTAAATAGCTACAAGCAATCTGGTTACACCACAGTGTTCTTTCATTTAATAAACTTTATATATAGTCTCCTATAGCTGTAGTGAAATGTTTTATATCATATATGAAAAGGTTCCTACAGCTACCTGCAAGCTGGGATCAGCACACTGACTTTTCATTGTAATAAGGTGATAGTTACTTTGTATGGCATACACTGAAATGTCAGAAAAGACTTATATGAGTGTATTTCTAAAGAGATACAAGCAAGCTGGTTTCACAATAGTGATCTTTCATTGAATTAATGTAATAGATATTCTGTCGCACATGTTGTGAAATTTTCAATAAATCTTACATGAAAATGTTACTATAAGTCTACCTGAAAGCTGAGTTAAGTACAATGTTTTTTCATTTTAAGAAAGTATAGCTGTTCTCTATGGCTCATACTGAAATGCTAGAAAAGACTTACATGAAGATGTTCCTTAAAAGCTACAAGGAAGTTGGTTTCACCACAGCATTCTTTCAATGAGTGAATGTTATAGATACTCCATCATGCCCGTAGTGAAATGTTTGATAGGACTTATTTGAAGATTCCCCTAAACAGCTGCAAGCAAGGTGTTTTCACCACAGTGTTCATTCAGAAAATGAATGTTATACGTATTCTGTCATGCCTCAAGAGAACTATTTGATGTCTTAGGTGAGAGTGTTCCTGAACAGCTACAAGCAAGCTTTTTCAACATAGTGTGGCTTCCTTGAATGAATGTTATGGATATCATGTTGCGGCTGTAGAGAAACGTTTGATAAGACATAAATGAAATGCTCATAAAGAGCCACTGGTTTCATCAGAACGTTCTTTCTGGATATGGAAGCGATAGCCATTCTGTAGGCATAATGAAGTGTTTGAAGAGCCTTATACGAAGACATTCCCAAGGCGCCAGAAGTAATCTGGCTTCACCACAGTGTTCTTTCAGTGAACGAGTGTTATAGCTAGTCTGTCATGCCTGTAGTGAAATGTTTAATAAGTCTTATATGAAGAGGTTTCAAACAGCCGCCAGCAAGCCGGGTTTAGCACAGTGTCCTTTAACTGTAAGTAAGTGAGAGCCCTTCTGTATGGCATATGCTTAAATGTTAGAGAGGTCTTATATGAAGATGTTCCTAAATAGAATCCAACAAGACGTGTTCAGGACAGAATAATTTCATCATAAGATAGTGACAGCCGTTTAGTATGGCATATACAGAAATGCTGAAAAGGACTCAAATGAAGATCTTCCTTAACAGTCAAACCAAGCCACTTTCACCATAGTGTTCTTTCATTGAATGGATGTAATAGATATTCTGTCATGCCTGTAGTTAAAAGTTCAATAGGTCTTACATAAAAATGCTCCTAATAATCTACCTGAAAGCTATTAAACACAACCTTCTTTCCTTGTAAGAAGGGTATGGCCATGCTGTATGCCATATACTGAAATGCTTGAAAAGCTTTATATGAAGATGTTCCTCAACAGTTACAAGAAAACTGCTTTCATCCCTGTGTTCATTCAATGAGTGAATGTTTAGAGATTCTGTCATTCCTGCAAAGGAATGTTTAATAAGTCTTACATGAAGATGTTTCTAAACAGCTACAAGGAAATTCTTTTAAATATAGTGTTATTACATTGAATAGACATTAAAGATATCCTGTCATGACTGTAGGCAAATGTCTGATAAGACTTGAGCAAAATATTAATAAACAATTACTTGCAAGCTGGGTTCATCACAGTATTCTTTTCTGGCTAGGGAGATGATAGCCATTCTGTATGGCATAAAGTGATATGTTTGAAGAGCCTTTTATTTATATTCTTAAACAGCTAACAAGCAAGATGGTTTCTTCACAGTGTTCTTTCAGTGAATGAATGTTCTAGATATTGTCACATCTGTGGTGAAATATTTGATATATGATGTTCCTAAACAGCTACCCATAAACTGGATTCAGCATGTGTTCTTTCATTTTGTGAAAATGATAGTCGCTCTGTGTGGAATATACTTAAGTATTTGAAGTGTACTATGTGCAGATGTTCCTAAACAGTGAAAAGAAGATGGTTTTTGCATAATTTTCTTTCAGATAACAAATGTTATAGACATTGTCACATCTGTAGTCAAATGTTTGATATGATTTATGTGAAAATATCCCTAAACAGCTACCTGTTGGCTTGATTAAGCACGATGCTCTTTCATTGTAAGAAAGTGATAGCCGTTCCTTGTGGCATATACTGAAATGTTTGAAATGGCATATGTGAAGATGTTCCTTAAGAGCTACTTGCTAGGTGTTTTCCAGACAATGTTCTTTCAGTGAATGGATGTTATAGATAGTCTATCACACCCGTAGTGAAATGCTGGATAAGTTTTATGAAGATGTCCCTAAGTAGCTACAAGCAAAATGGTTTCCCAACAGTGTTCTTACAGACATTGAATGTTATAGATATTCTGTCATGCCTGTAGGGAAATGTTTGATAAGGCTTGCATGAACACTTACATGAAGATGTTTCTAAACAGCCACAAGCAGGCTTTTTCAACACAGTATTTCATTGAATGAATGTAATAATTATCACATTGTGGCTGCAGAGAAACGTTTGATAAGACACACACAAAATGTTCGTAAATAGCATGTGCCAGCTGGTTGCATCACAATGTTGTTTAATTTAATGGAAGTGATAATCATTCTGTACAGCATATGATGTGTTTGAATAGCCTTATATAAAGATATTCCTAAAAACTTATGAGCAATCTGGTTTCACCAGAGTGTGTTCCTCAGTGAAGGAATCTTACAGAGATTCTGTCAGAGCAGTAGTGACATGTTTGGTGTTTTGTATGAAGAAACCCTAAATGGCTTCCTGCAAGATGAGTTCAACACAGTGTTATTTCATTTTAAGAAAATGATAGTCATTCTGTTTGGCATAAACTGAAATATTAGAAAAGCCTTATATCAAGATGTTCCTAATTAGCTACCAGCAATCTGGCTTCACAATAGTGTTCTTTCACTGAATGGATGTAACAGATACTTTGTAGTGAAATGTATGATAAGTCTCTTAGGAAAAGGTTCCTAAACAGCTGCCTGCAATCTGGCCTCAGCACATTATATCATTGTCTCAAAGTGATATTCATTCAGTATGTCTTATATGGAAATGCTTGAAATGGTGAACATGAAGAAGTTTCTAAATATATACAAGCAAGATTGTTTCTCCACAGTTTTCTTTCAGTGACTGAATGTGATGTATAGTCTGTCACGACTATTGTAAAATGTTTGATAAGTCTTATGTAAAAACGTTCCTAGATAGCTATCTGTGAGCTCTATTTAGCACAGTGTTCTTTCATTGTAGGAAAATGATACCCATTCATTACGGCATATACTGAAATGTGAGAAATGTCTCAAATACAAATGTTCCTAATAATAGCTTCAAGATGCTTTCACCACAGAGGTCTTTCAGTGAAACAATATTGCAGATATTCTGTGACACTTGTAGTGAAGTGTTAGTTAAAACTTACTTGCAAGCTGGATTCAGCACAGTGTTTCTTTCATTGTTGGAAACTCATATTCAATCAGAACAGCAAATATTGAAATGGTTATAATGACTAATATGAAGATGATCCTTAATGGCTGCAAGTAAGATGGTTTCACCACAGTTTTCTCTCAGTGAACAAATGCTATATACATTCTGTCCCACAGGCAATGAAATGTTTGTTAAGTCTTATATGAACATGTTCCTAAACAGCTACCCGCAAACTGGGCTTAGAACAGCGTTCTCACATTGTTAGTAATTGATAGGTCATCTGTAGGGCATATGCTGAAATGTTTGAACTGTCTTATGTGAATATGCCCCTAAACAGCTGTAAGCACATTTGTTTCACCAGAGTTCCTTTAGTGTCTGAATCTTATGGATATTTTTCAAGTCTGTAGTGTAATTTTTTAAGTATTTTATGAAGTTCTTCCTAAACAGATACTAGGAAACAAGGGTTCAGCTCATCCTTCTTTCCTTGAGTGAATATTAAAATCATTCTGTCATGACCATAGCGCAATATTTGTTAAGACTTATAAAAAGATATTTCTAAAAGACAACTTTCCAGCTGGGTTCTTAACATTGTTCTTTCATTTTATGGAAGTGATAACCATTCTGGATGGAATACACTGAAATGTTTGAAAAGACTTGTATGAAGATACTCCTAAATAGCTACAAGCAATCTGGTTACACCACAGTGTTCTTTCATTTAATAAACTTTATATATAGTCTCCTATAGCTGTAGTGAAATGTTTTATATCATATATGAAAAGGTTCCTACAGCTACCTGCAAGCTGGGATCAGCACACTGACTTTTCATTGTAATAAGGTGATAGTTACTTTGTATGGCATACACTGAAATGTCAGAAAAGACTTATATGAGTGTATTTCTAAAGAGATACAAGCAAGCTGGTTTCACAATAGTGATCTTTCATTGAATTAATGTAATAGATATTCTGTCGCACATGTTGTGAAATTTTCAATAAATCTTACATGAAAATGTTACTATAAGTCTACCTGAAAGCTGAGTTAAGTACAATGTTTTTTCATTTTAAGAAAGTATAGCTGTTCTCTATGGCTCATACTGAAATGCTAGAAAAGACTTACATGAAGATGTTCCTTAAAAGCTACAAGGAAGTTGGTTTCACCACAGCATTCTTTCAATGAGTGAATGTTATAGATATTCCATCATGCCCGTAGTGAAATGTTTGATAGGACTTATTTGAAGATTCCCCTAAACAGCTGCAAGCAAGGTGTTTTCACCACAGTGTTCATTCAGAAAATGAATGTTATACGTATTCTGTCATGCCTCAAGAGAACTATTTGATGTCTTAGGTGAGAGTGTTCCTGAACAGCTACAAGCAAGCTTTTTCAACATAGTGTGGTTTCCTTGAATGAATGTTATGGATATCATGTTGCGGCTGTAGAGAAACGTTTGATAAGACATAAATGAAATGCTCATAAAGAGCCACTGGTTTCATCAGAACGTTCTTTCTGGATATGGAAGTGATAGCCATTCTGTAGGCATAATGAAGTGTTTGAAGAGCCTTATACGAAGACATTCCCAAGGCGCCAGAAGTAATCTGGCTTCACCACAGTGTTCTTTCAGTGAACGAGTGTTATAGCTAGTCTGTCATGCCTGTAGTGAAATGTTTAATAAGTCTTATATGAAGAGGTTTCAAACAGCCGCCAGCAAGCCGGGTTTAGCACAGTGTCCTTTAACTGTAAGTAAGTGAGAGCCCTTCTGTATGGCATATGCTTAAATGTTAGAGAGGTCTTATATGAAGATGTTCCTAAATAGAATCCAACAAGACGTGTTCAGGACAGAATAATTTCATCATAAGATAGTGACAGCCGTTTAGTATGGCATATACAGAAATGCTGAAAAGGACTCAAATGAAGATCTTCCTTAACAGTCAAACCAAGCCACTTTCACCATAGTGTTCTTTCATTGAATGGATGTAATAGATATTCTGTCATGCCTGTAGTTAAAAGTTCAATAGGTCTTACATAAAAATGCTCCTAATAATCTACCTGAAAGCTATTAAACACAACCTTCTTTCCTTGTAAGAAGGGTATGGCCATGCTGTATGCCATATACTGAAATGCTTGAAAAGCTTTATATGAAGATGTTCCTCAACAGTTACAAGAAAACTGCTTTCATCCCTGTGTTCATTCAATGAGTGAATGTTTAGAGATTCTGTCATTCCTGCAAAGGAATGTTTAATAAGTCTTACATGAAGATGTTTCTAAACAGCTACAAGGAAATTCTTTTAAATATAGTGTTATTACATTGAATAGACATTAAAGATATCCTGTCATGACTGTAGGCAAATGTCTGATAAGACTTGAGCAAAATATTAATAAACAATTACTTGCAAGCTGGGTTCATCACAGTATTCTTTTCTGGCTAGGGAGATGATAGCCATTCTGTATGGCATAAAGTGATATGTTTGAAGAGCCTTTTATTTATATTCTTAAACAGCTAACAAGCAAGATGGTTTCTTCACAGTGTTCTTTCAGTGAATGAATGTTCTAGATATTGTCACATCTGTGGTGAAATATTTGATATATGATGTTCCTAAACAGCTACCCATAAACTGGATTCAGCATGTGTTCTTTCATTTTGTGAAAATGATAGTCGCTCTGTGTGGAATATACTTAAGTATTTGAAGTGTACTATGTGCAGATGTTCCTAAACAGTGAAAAGAAGATGGTTTTTGCATAATTTTCTTTCAGATAACAAATGTTATAGACATTGTCACATCTGTAGTCAAATGTTTGATATGATTTATGTGAAAATATCCCTAAACAGCTACCTGTTGGCTTGATTAAGCACGATGCTCTTTCATTGTAAGAAAGTGATAGCCGTTCCTTGTGGCATATACTGAAATGTTTGAAATGGCATATGTGAAGATGTTCCTTAAGAGCTACTTGCTAGGTGTTTTCCAGACAATGATCTTTCAGTGAATGGATGTTATAGATAGTCTATCACACCCGTAGTGAAATGCTGGATAAGTTTTATGAAGATGTCCCTAAGTAGCTACAAGCAAAATGGTTTCCCAACAGTGTTCTTACAGACATTGAATGTTATAGATATTCTGTCATGCCTGTAGGGAAATGTTTGATAAGGCTTGCATGAACACTTACATGAAGATGTTTCTAAACAGCCACAAGCAGGCTTTTTCAACACAGTATTTCATTGAATGAATGTAATAATTATCACATTGTGGCTGCAGAGAAACGTTTGATAAGACACACACAAAATGTTCGTAAATAGCATGTGCCGGCTGGTTGCATCACAATGTTGTTTAATTTAATGGAAGTGATAATCATTCTGTACAGCATATGATGTGTTTGAATAGCCTTATATAAAGATATTCCTAAAAACTTATGAGCAACCTGGTTTCACCAGAGTGTGTTCCTCAGTGAAGGAATCTTACAGAGATTCTGTCAGAGCAGTAGTGACATGTTTGGTGTTTTGTATGAAGAAACCCTAAATGGCTTCCTGCAAGATGAGTTCAACACAGTGTTATTTCATTTTAAGAAAATGATAGTCATTCTGTTTGGCATAAACTGAAATATTAGAAAAGCCTTATATCAAGATGTTCCTAATTAGCTACCAGCAATCTGGCTTCACAATAGTGTTCTTTCACTGAATGGATGTAATAGATACTTTGTAGTGAAATGTATGATAAGTCTCTTAGGAAAAGGTTCCTAAACAGCTGCCTGCAATCTGGCTTCAGCACATTATATCATTGTCTCAAAGTGATATTCATTCAGTATGTCTTATATGGAAATGCTTGAAATGGTGAACATGAAGAAGCTTCTAAATATATACAAGCAAGATTGTTTCTCCACAGTTTTCTTTCAGTGACTGAATGTTATGTATAGTCTGTCACGACTATTGTAAAATGTTTGATAAGTCTTATGTAAAAACGTTCCTAGATAGCTATCTGTGAGCTCTATTTAGCACAGTGTTCTTTCATTGTAGGAAAATGATACCCATTCATTATGGCATATACTGAAATGTGAGAAATGTCTCAAATACAAATGTTCCTAATAATAGCTTCAAGATGCTTTCACCACAGAGTTCTTTCAGTGAAACAATATTGCAGATATTCTGTGACACTTGTAGTGAAGTGTTAGTTAAAACTTACTTGCAAGCTGGATTCAGCACAGTGTTTCTTTCATTGTTGGAAACTCATATTCAATCAGAACAGCAAATATTGAAATGGTTATAATGACTAATATGAAGATGATCCTTAATGGCTGCAAGTAACATGGTTTCACCACAGTTTTCTCTCAGTGAACAAATGCTATATATATTCTGTCCCACATGCAATTAAATGTTTGTTAAGTCTTATATGAACATGTTCCTAAACAGCTACCTGCAAACTGGGCTTAGAACAGTGTTCTCACATTGTTAGTAATTGATAGGTCATCTGTAGGGCATATGCTGAAATGTTGGAAATGTCTTAGGTGAATATGCCCCTAAACAGCTGTAAGCACATTTGTTTCACCAGAGTTCCTTTAGTGTATGAATCTTATGGATATTTTTCAAGTCTGTAGTGTAATTTTTTAAGTATTTTATGAAGTTCTTCCTAAACAGATACTAGGAAACAAGGGTTCAGCTCATCCTTCTTTCCTTGAGTGAATATTAAAATTATTCTGTCATGACCATAGCGCAATATTTGTTAAGACTTATAAAAAGATATTTCTAAAAAAACAACTTTCCAGCTGGGTTCTTAACATCGTTCTTTCATTTTATGGAAGTGATAACCATTCTGGATGGAATACACTGAAATGTTTGAAAAGACTTGTATGAAGATACTCCTAAATAGCTACAAGCAATCTGGTTACACCACAGTGTTCTTTCATTTAATAAACTTTATATATATTCTCCTATAGCTGTAGTGAAATGTTTTATATCATATATGAAAATGTTCCTACAGCTACCTGCAAGCTGGGATCAGCACACTGACTTTTCATTGTAATAAAGTGATAGTTACTTTGTATGGCATACACTGAAATGTCAGAAAAGACTTATATGAGTGTATTTCTAAAGAGATACAAGCAAGCTGGTTTCACAATAGTGATCTTTCATTGAATTAATGTAATAGATATTCTGTCGCACATGTTGTGAAATTTTCAATAAATCTTACATGAAAATGTTACTATAAGTCTACCTGAAAGCTGAGTTAAGTACGATGTTTTTTCATTTTAAGAAAGTATAGCTGTTCTCTATGGCTCATACTGAAATGCTAGAAAAGACTTACATGAAGATGTTCCTTAAAAGCTACAAGGAAGTTGGTTTCACCACAGCATTCTTTCAATGTGTGAATGTTATAGATATTCCATCATGCCCGTAGTGAAATGTTTGATAGGACTTATTTGAAGATTCCCCTAAACAGCTGCAAGCAAGGTGTTTTCACCACAGTGTTCATTCAGAAAATGAATGTTGTACGTATTCTGTCATGCCTCAATAGAACTATTTGATGTCTTAGGTGAGAGTGTTCCTGAACAGCTACAAGCAAGCTTTTTCAACATAGTGTGGCTTCCTTGAATGAATGTTATGGATATCATGTTGCGGCTGTAGAGAAACGTTTGATAAGACATAAATGAAATGCTCATAAAGAGCCACTGGTTTCATCAGAACGTTCTTTCTGGATATGGAAGTGATAGCCATTCTGTAGGCATAATGAAGTGTTTGAAGAGCCTTATACGAAGACATTCCCAAGGCGCCAGAAGTAATCTGGCTTCACCACAGTGTTCTTTCAGTGAACGAGTGTTAGATAGTCTGTCATGCCTGTAGGGAAATGTTTAATAAGTCTTATATGAAGATGTTCCTAAACAGCTGCCTGCAGCGGGGTTCAGTACAGTGTTCTTTCATTGTAAGACAGTGATAGCCGTTTTGTATGGCATATGCTTAATTATTAGAAAAGTCTTATATCAAGATGTTCCTAACCAGCTACAAGAAAGCTGGCTTTACATTATTTTTCTTTCTTTGAATGAGTGCAATGGATATTCTGTCACACCTGCAGTGAAATTTATAATGTGTTATGAAGATGTTCCAAAACAGCTACTATCAAGTTGGGATCTGTACAATATTCCTACGTTATTTGAAGGGATTTCATTCAGTAAGGCCTATACCTAAATGCTTGAATCCACTAATATGAAAATGATCCTTAATGCCTGGAAGTAGCATGGTTTCGCCACGGTTTTCTTTCAGTGAATGAATGTCATAGGTATTCCTCCTACCTGTAGTGAAATGTTTGTCTTATATGAACATGTTCCTAAAGAGCTACCTGCAAGTTGCCTTTAGTACAGTGTTCTTTTATTCTTAGAAATTGTTAGCCAGTTGATAGGGCATGTGCTGTAATGTTTGAGATGGTTTATATGAAGATGTCCCTAAATGGCTACAAACACACTCATTTCAACACAGAGTTTCTTCAGTGAATGAATCTTATGGATATTCTGTCACATCTGTAATGAAATGTTTCATAGTATTTTAAGAAGATGTTCCTTAACAGATGGCAAGCAAGGGTTCAGCTCAGTGATCTTTCTTTGAATCAATATTACAGTTATTCTGGTGTGAGTGTAGTGCAATATTTGTTAAAACTTATATAAAGATATTTCTAAACCGCTACCCGCAAGCTAGGTTCCTAAAAATGTTCTTTGATTTTATGGAAGTGGTAACCTTTCTGAATGGCACGTGCTTGCAATGTTTGAAAAGCCTTATATGAGGATCATTCCAAACAGCTGCAAGCAACATGGTTACATCACAGTGTTCTTTCACTGAATAACCTTATAGATATTTTCCAATAGCTGAAGTGAAATGTTTTATGTCATATATGAAAATGTTTCTACAGCTACCTGCAAGCTGGGATCAGTGCACTGATTTCTCATTATAATAAAGTGATAGTTGCTCTGTATGGCATATACTGAAATGTCAGAAAACTCTTATATGAATATGTTGCTAAAGAGCTACAAGCAAGCTGGTTTCACAATAATGACCTTTCATTGAATTAATGTAATAGATATTCTCTCACACATGTGAAATTTTCAGCCTTATATGAAAATGTTCCTAGAAGTCTACCTGTAAGCTGAGTTAAGTACAATGTTTTTTCATTGTAAGAAAGTATAACAGTTCTGTATGGCACATACTGAAATGCTAGAAAAAACTTACATGAAGATGTTCTTTAACAGCTGCAAGGAAGCTGGTTTCACCACAGTGTCCTCTCAGTAAGTGAATGCTATAGATATTCTGTCACACCTGTAGTGAAATGCTCGATAGGACTTATTTGAAGATGTTCCTAAACAGCTACAAGCACTGTGTTTTCACCACAGTGTACATTCAGAAAATGGATGTTATATATATTCTGTCATGCCTCAAGAGAAATATTTGATGTCTTATATGAGGATGTTCCTAAATAGCTACAAGCAAGCTTTTTCAACATAGTGTTATTTCTTTGAATGAATGTCATAGATATCATGTCATAGCTATAGTGAAAAGTTAGATAAATCTTATATGAAGATATTCTTAAAGAGCTACCTGTGAGCTGTGTTCAGCACAGTGTTCTTTCATTGTCATAATGCACCACCAGACTGGCCCCTGATAGCCATTCTTTATGGCATACACTTATGTGAAGAGCCTTATATAAAGATATTTCCAAACAGATACAAGCAATCTAGTTTCACCACATTGTTATTTGAGTAAATATATCTTATATTCTGTCATGGCTATAGTGAATGTTTTATAAGTCTTACATGAAGATGTTCCTCAACAGCTACCTGCAAGGTGGATTCAGCACAGCGTTCTTTAATTTTAGGAAAGTGATGTCTGAGTATTAGCCATTCTGTATGGCATATACTGAAAGTAGAAAGGCCTTATCTGAAGATGTTGCCAATCAGCTACAAGAAAGCTGGTTTCACAATAGTGTTTTTCATTGAATGAATGGATATTGTGTCATGCCTGCAGTGATGTGTATAAGTCTTTCATGAAAATGTTCCTAAACAGCTACCTATGATGTTCTTTCATTGTATGAAAGTGGTAGCTCTTCAACCACATAGGGGATCTGCCCCACCTCCAATGCCTGAAACAATTGTTTGCTGCCACACCAGGGACCAGTGCCACCCAGCTACTCTCCTGAGAGAGCTGACAACAGCCTTGCAGGGTAGATGCCTACAGCAAGTGTGAGTCCCTAAGCCTAGCAACCAGCCATGCTGGATACCTCCTTATTTAACAGAAAAACTGCAGGAGGATTGTCATATTAGACTTTTCAGCCAACAATGCTGGTATCCCCTGCCCAATAAAGTGACTGAAGGGACCATAGAAGTCACATGCAGCTGAGCCTTACAACCAGCTAGCCAGGGACAGAGTAGCCTTCCCATACACCTGCAGTAAGAGCCACCCTGCCACAACAGGACACACACAGCCCACACAGGGGACACATTTGGAACACTGGAATAGGTAATGACAGGGAAGCATGTTTCTTGGTTTCATAAGGAATCTCTTACATAAAGCCCATTCTCTAAGATTGGGAGACATAGCAGATATACCTAAAACATAGATATAAGCACAGAGAAATAGGCAAAATAAGGAGACAAAAGAATATCTTCCAAATATGGAACAGGGCAAATCCTCTGAAAAAGAACTAAATGAAACAGAGACAAATAACTTACTTGATAAAAAGTACAAACTAATCATGATAAGGATGCTCACTAATCTTGGAAGAGGAATAGATGAACATAGTGAAAAATTGAACAAAGTATTGGAAAATATAAGAAAGAACCAACTAGAACTAAAGAATAAAATAAAGGAAAGGGAAAATTCACTAGAGGATATCAATAGCAGCATAGATGATACAAAAGAACAGATCAGTGAGCTGGGTGAAAGACCAGAGGAAATCACCCAAGCTGAACAGAAAAAATAAAAAGAATGAGGACAGTCTAAGGGACATCTGGGACAACATCAAGTGCAATAACTTCTTTATTAGGTGTCTCAGAAGGAGAAGAAGAGAGACAAAGAGGTAGAGAAGCCATTCAAAGAAATAATTGCTGAACCCTCCTACCTAAGGAAGGAAACAGACATCCAGAGACAGGAAACACAGAGAGCACCAAACAAGAAGAACCCAAAGAGGACCACACCAAGACAAATGATAATCAAAATGACAAGAACTAAAGACAAAGAGAAAATCCTAAAAGCTGCAAGAGAAAGGCAATAAGTTACATAGAAAGGAAATCCCGTAAGTCTATCCACTGACTTCTCAGTAGAAACCTTACAGGCTAGAAGGGAGTGATGTGACTTATTTAAAGTGCTTAAAGGAAAAAGCCTACACAAGAATACTCTACCTGGCAAGGTTATCATTCAGAATGGAGGGAGAGATAAACAGTTTTCCAGACAAGCCAAAACTAAACGAGTTTAATATCAATAAGCCAGTCTTACAAGAAATGCTAAAGGGACTTATTTAAGTGGAAAAGACAAAAACCACAGATAGGAATAAAAAATTTATCAACAAAACCAAACAAGAAAATCATTGTTAAAGGCATATATACAATACAGGTAGCAGATCAACCACCTATGAAGTGAACATGAAGGTCAAAAGACAAGATTGCTAAAATTATTTCCATGATAAGAGGATAACAGATACACATGCACAAAAAAGGGGTTAAATATGATAGCAAAAATATAGAATGTGGGAGAAAGGGAGTAAAAAGTAGAGCTTTTAGCAAGAGGTCAAACTTAAGAGACCATCAACATTATATAGATGGCTATATATACATATATTATTATATATGAACCTCATGGTAATCACAAACCAGAAACCTATAATAAATACACAAAAAATTTAGAGAAAGGAAGCCAACATAATACTAAATAAATCCATCAAACCATAAGGGAAGAGAGCAAGAGAAGAAGAGCGGAACAGAGAATAACTAAAACACCCAGAAAAAAAGTAACACAATGGCAATAAGTACATACTTATAAATAGGTACTTTAAATGTCAATAGACTAAATGCTACCATCAAAGACATAGGGTGGCTGATTGGATAAAAAACAAGACCTATATATATGCTGCACACAAGAGACACACTTCAGACCTAAAGACACTCATAAACTGAAAGTGAGGGATGGAAAAAGATACTCCATGCAAATTGCAATGAAAAGAAAGCTGGGGTAGCGATACTTATCTCAGACAAAAGAGACTTTAAAACAAAAACTGTAACAAGAGACAAAGAAGGGCACTATGTAATGATAAAGGGAACAATCCAACAAGAGGATACAACACAGGTAAATGTCTATGCATCCAACATAAGAGCACCTAAATATATAAAGTAATTATTAGCATAAATAAGGAGAAATAGACAACAACGAAATAATTTTAAAGGACTTTAATACTCCGCCTACATCAAAGGATAGATCATCCAAACAGAAAATCAATCATGAAACTTTGGCCTTAAATGAAACATTAAACCAGATGGACTTAGTAGGTATATATGGAACAGAACCCACATTCTTTTCAAATGGACATAGAACTTTCTCCAGTATAGATCACATCTTAGGCCATAAAATGTTTGAATAAATTTAAGAAGATTGAAATAATACCAAGCATCCTTTCTGACCACAATGGTATGAACCTAGAAATCAACTACAGGAAGAAAATTGGAAAAACCACAAAAATGTGGAGATTAACCAAAATGCTACTGAATAATGATATGATCAAAGGAGAAATAAAAAAATACCTGGAGACAAATAAAAATGAAAATACAACTTGCCAAAATTTATGGGATACAGCAAAAGTGGTTCTAAGAGGGAAGTTTATAGCAATGCAAGCCTACCTAAACAAACAAGAAAAATCTCAAAAAATCTAACAGTGCACATAACAGGACTGGAAAAAGAAGAACAAGTAAAGCCCAAAAGCAGTAGAAGGAAGTAAATAATAAAAATAAGAGCAGAAACAAATAAAATAAAGGCTAAAGAACAATAGAAAAGAATCAATGAAAATAAGAGCTGGTTCTTTGAAAATGTAAACAAAATGGACAAATCCTTAGTCAGAATCATCATAAAAATAAGAGAGAATGCTCAAATAAATAAAATCAGACATGAAAGAGGAGAAAATTACAATGAAAACCTCAGAAATATAAAAGATTATGAGTATATGAAAAGCTATACACCAATAAATTGGATAAACTAGAAATAATAGATAACTTCTTAAAATCATACAACGTTTCAAAACTGAATCAAGCAGAAATGGAAAATTTGAATAGACCAACCACCTGTAAGGGATGGAAACTGTAATCAAAAACCTCCCAGAAAATGAAAGTCCAGGAATACATGGCTTCCCTGGTGAATTCTACCAAACATTAAAAGAAGACATAATACCTATCAATTTCCAGCTCTTTCAAAAAATAAGAGGACGAGAATCTTCTTAACTCATTCTACAAGGCCAACGTTACCTTACTACCAAAACCAGACAAGAACAACACAAAAAAAGAAAATTACAGGCCAATATCACTGATGAACATTGATGCAAAAATCCTCAACAAAATACTAGCAAATTGAATGTAACAATACATTAAAAAGGTCATACACAATGATCAAGTGGGATTTATTCCAGGAATGCAGAAATGGTTCAACATTTGCAAATCAATCAAAGTGAAACACCACATTAACAAAAGGAAGACAAAAATCACATGATCATCTCAATAGATGCAGAGGGAGCATTTAACAAGATACAGCATCCATTTATGATAAAAACTCAGAATAAAATAGGTATAGAAGGAAAGCAAGTCAACATAAAAAGGCCATAAATGGCAAACCCACGGCTAATATCATTCTCAATGGAGAAAAACTGAAAACTATCCATCTAAGAACAGGAACCAGATAAGGATGCCCACTTTCACCACTCTTATTTAATATAACCTTGGCAGTCCTACGTGGAGCAATCAGTCAAGAAAAAGAAAGAAAAAGAATCCAAATTGGAAAAGAAGTGAAACTATGACTATTTGCAGATGACATCATTTTATATATAGAAAACTCTAAAGAATTCAACAAAAATTTCCAGAAATAGTAAATGAATACAGTCAATTTGCAGGATACAATATCAACATACAAAAATCAGTTGCATTTCTATACAGTGACAACAAAGTAGTAGAAAGAGAAATTAAGCATACAATATTATTTACAATTGCAACAGAAAGAATGCAATACGTAGGAATAAACTTGACCAAAAAGGTGAAAGACCAGTACACTGAAAATTGTAAAATTTTGTCAAAAGAAATAGAAAGCACAAAGACATGGAAAGATATTTCACACTCTTGAACTGGAAAAATTAACATAGTTAAAATGTCCGTACTTCCTAAAGCAATCTACAGATTCAATGCAATCCTTATCAAAGTTACAATGACATTTTTCACAGAAATAGAGCAAAGAGTCATAAAATTTAAATGGAACAACAAAAGGCCCTGAATAGCCAAGGGAATCCTAAGAAAAACAACAAAGCTTGATACATCACACTCCCTGATTTAAGAATACACTACAAAGCCTTAGTAATCAAAACTGCATGGCACTGTCACAAAAACAGACACACAGATCAATGGAACAGAATTGAAAGCCCAGAAATAAAACCGCTCATCTATGAACAGTGAATTTTTGACAACGGAGCAGAGAACACACCATGGAGAAAGGAAAGTTTCTTCAATAAATGGTGTTGGGAAAACTGGGCAGCCACATGAAAAGAATAAAACTAGACCATTATCTTACCCCATACACAAAAATTAACTCAAAAGTGGATTAAAGACTTGACTGTAAGACTGGAATCATAAGACTTCTAGAAGAAAAGATAAGCAGTATGCTCTTAGACTTTGGTCTTATCAGTAAATTTCAAGAACCATGTATGACAAGGCAAGGGAAACACTAGAAACAATAAACAAATGGGACCAAATAAAACTAAAAAGCTTCTCCACAGCAATGGAAACCATCAACAAAACAAAAACACAACCTAACAACTGGGAGAAGACATTTATAAACCATATATCTGATAAGGGGTTAATATCCAAAATATCCAATGAACTCATACATCTCAACAACAAAAAAACTAACATCCCAATTAAAAAATGGGAGAAAATCTGAAAAGACAGTTTTCCAAAGAAGATATCCAGATGGCCAACAGGAACATGAAAAGTTGTTCAACATTAGTAATTATTAGGGAAATGCAAATCAAAACTACAATGAAATATCACTTCATGTCCATCAGAATGGCTATAATTAACAAGAGAAGAAATGACAAGTCTTGGAGAAGATGTAGGTAAAGGAAAGTATCCTACATTGCTGATGGAAATGCAAGCTGGTGTAGTGACTATGGAAAACAGTATGGAGATTCCTCAAAAAATTAAGAATAGAAGTACCATATGATCCAGCTATTCCACTGCTGGATATTTATCCAAAGAATAGGAAAACATGAATGTGTAAAGATAGATGCACCCTATGTTCATTGCAGCATTATTCACAATATCCAAGACTTGGAAACACCCTAAGTGCCCATCAAGGGACGTATGGATATAGAAGATGTGGTATAGATACACAGTAGAATACTATGGAGCCATAAAAAATGATAAAATGTGGCCATTTGTGACAACATGGATGGACCTTTAAGGTATTATGCTAAGTGAAATTAGTCACAGGGAGAAAGTCCAACACCATATGACCTTGCTTATAAATAGAAGATAAAAACAACAATAGCAACATCAACCAAACACAGATACAGAGATTAGATTGTTGGTTATCAGAGGGGAAGGGTGGAGGGAGGAAGAGATCACTGGGCATGTGTGTATGCTGATGGATAGTAATTCATCTTTGAGTGGTGAACATGAAGTAATATACACAAAATCAAAATATACAGATGTACACCTGAAATTTAAATGTTATAAACTAATATAACCTCAGTTTTAAAAAGTACAGTAAAAGCAAAAGAAAAGTTATACCTTTTTGTAAGTCAGATACTGAAATGATAAAAATGTCTTATCAGAAGATGTTCCTAAACAGCTACAAGCAAGGTGGTTTGCCACAGTGTTCTTTCATTGTAAGAAAGTGGCAGCCACTCTGCAAGGCATATACTTAAATGTTTGAAATGTCTCATATGAAGACTTTCCTCAGCAGCTTCCAGCAAGATGTTTTCACAACAGTGTTCCTTCTTTGTAAGAAGGTGATAGTCGTTCAATAAGGCATAAATTGCTGTGTTTGAATTGTCTTATAAGAAGATGTTTCTAAACAGCTACAAGCATGATGGTTTAATCAAAGTACTATGTCAGTGAATGGATGTTATAGATATGGTCTCATGCCTATAGTGCAATGTTTGATAAGTCTTACAATGGAAATATTCCTAAACAGCTACAAGCAAGATGGTGTTCTTTCATTGTAAGAAACTGACAGGGGCTTTGTAAAGCATTTACTGAAATGTTTGAAATATCTTATATTATGATGTCCCTAAACACTTACAAGCAATATTGAGCCACCACACTGTTCCTTCATTGTAAGAAAGTGATATCCGTTCTGTAAGGCATATCCTGAAATATTTGAAATGTCTTATTAGAATATGTTCCTAAACAGTACCGGCAACATTGTTTAACCACAGTGTTCTCTTAGTGAATGAATGTTACATTCTCTCACATCTGTAGTGAAATGTTTGATGTCTTATATGAAGATGTTTTTCAGCAGTTACAAGTAAGATGGTTTCACCACAGTGTTCTAACATTCATGAAAGAAAGATCCATTCAGTAGATATATTCTGAAATTTAAAAAATGTCTTATAAGAAGATGTTCCCAAACGGCTAAAATAAACCTGGTTTAACCACAGTGTTTCTTCAATGTAAGAAAGTGTTACGTGTTCTATAAGGCACATACAGAAATGTTTGAAATGTTTTATGAGATGTTCCTAAAACTACAAGTAGCATGGTTTAACCACCGTGTTCTAGCATTGAATGAATGTTATTGATATTCTATCATGCATGTAGTAAAATGTTTTAAAAGTCTTGTACAAAGATGTTCCTAAACACCTACAATGAAAATTGTTTAAACACATGTACTTTCGGTGAAAGAATGTTACAGATATTCTCTCAATCCTGTATTGAAATGTTTTGCAACTCTTATATGAAGATGTTCCTAAACAGCTCCAAGCAAGATGGTTTAACCATAGTGTTCTTTCAGTGAGAGTGTTATGACATTTTCTCACAAATGCACTGAAATATTTCATAATGCTTACACAAAGAGCTTCCTAAAAAGCTACAAGAAGATGTTTTTTAAACACAAGGCTCTTTATGTAAATGAGTGTTATATATATTCTCTAATACCTGTAATGAAAAGTTTGATAGGTCTTATAGGGAGCTGTTCCTAAACAGCTGCAAGCAAGATGGTTTAACCAAAGTTTTATCTTTCAGTGAAGGAATTTTACAGATATTCCACCCTGCCTATAGTGAAGTGTTTGATAAGTCCTATATGAAGATGTTCCTAAACAGCTATGTGCAAGATGGTTTAACCACAGTGTTCTTTCATTGTAAGAAATGGAAACCTGCTCTGTAAGGCGTTTACTCAGTGTTTTAAATGCCTTAAGTGAAGATATTCCTAAACAGCAACAATCAAGACAGATTCATCACAGTGTTCTTTCATTGTAAGAAAGTGACAGCCATTCTGTACCACATACACGGAAATATTTGAAATGTTTTATTAGAATATGTTCCTAAACAGCTCCCAGCAATGTTGTTTAATCACAGTATTTTTTGGGTGAATGAATGTTACACTCTCTCACATCTGCAGTGAAAAGTTTGATAAGTCTTATATAAAGATGTGTTTAAACGGCTACAAGCAAGATGGTTTCTCCACAGTGTTCTTTCATTTTGAGAAAGTGACAACCACTCTGTAAGGTCTACACTGAAATATTTGAAATGTCTTAAATAAAAATGTTACTAAGCAACTTAAAGCAAGATGTTTTCATGACAGTGATCTTTCATTGTACGAAAGTAACAGTCATTCTATAAGGCATGTAATGCAATGTTTGAGTTGTCTCTAAGAAAATGTTCCCAAATGACTACAAACAGGAAGTCTTAGCCACAGTGTTTTTTCAGTTAATGAATGTTATAGATATTCTCTCATGCATATGTTGAAATGTGTGATGTCTTATATGAAAATGTTCCTAAAGAGCTACAAGCAACAAGATTTCACCAAAGTTTCCTTTCAATCTAAGAAAATGACGGCTGTTCTGAAAGGCGTATACTGAAATTTTGAAGTGTCTTATATGAACATGTTGGTAAACAGCTTCAAGCAAGATGATTCCACCACAGTGTTCTTTTATTGTAAGAAGCTGATAGCCTTTTTTCCAGACTACACTGACGTGTTTGAATTGTCTCATAAGAAGTTGCTCCTGAACAGCTACAAGGAGGATGGATTAATCACATTGTTCTTTCAGTGAATGAATATTACAGATATTCCCTCAGGCCTGTAAAGAAATGTTTGAAATTACTTATGTGAAGTTGTTCTTAAACAACTTTGAGCAACGTGGTTTCACCATAGTGTTCCTTCATTGTGAAAACATGATAGCCATTCCACAAGGCATATATTGAAGTTTTAAAAATGTGTTTTAAGAAGATATTTTTAAAACAAATGCAAGCAACATGGTTTAACCCGTGTTGTTTCAGTGAATGAATGTTATATTCTCTCACTGCTGTAGTGAAATGTTGATAATTCTCATATAAAGAAGTTTCTTTTTATTTATTTATTCAATTTTGGTTTATCTTTGTTTTTTACTGTGGTAACATTGGTCTATAACATTATACAAACTTCGGTTGTGCAACCCTATATTTGAATTTCTGTGTAGATTACATCATGCTCATAACCCAAAGACTGCCTACAATCCACCATGATACACGTGTGCCTAATCATCCCTTTCACCTTCCTCCCTCCCTTCACCCTCTGGTAACCATCAATGCAATCTCTGTCTCTATGTTACTTTGTTGTTGTTTTTATCTTCTATTAATGAGTGAGATCATATGGTATTTCACTTTCTCCCTCTGACTTATTTCACTTAGTATAATACCCTCAAGGCACATCCATGTTGTCACAAATCACCATATTTCACCCTTTTTTATGGCTGGGTAGTATTCCATTGTGTACGTAGACCACATCTTCTTTATCTATTCATCCCTTGATGGTCACTAAGTGTTTTTTCGAGTCTTGGCTATTGTGAATAATGCTGAAGTGAACATAGGGTGCATATATCTTTATTCATTCATGTTTTTATGTCCTTTGGATAAATACCCATCAGTGGAATAGCTGGATTGTACGGAAGTTCTATTCTTAAGTTTCTGAGGAATGTCCATACTGTTCTTCATAGTGACTGCACTGGTTTGTATTCCCACCAGTAGTGTATGAGAGTTCCATTTTCCCCACATCCTCTCCAAGACTTGTTAATTATAGCCATTCTGATGGGTGTGAGGTAGTATCTCACTGGAATTTTGATTTGCATTTCCCTCATAATTAGTGACACAGAAGTGGAATGTGTGAACTCAACCACTGTGCCACAGGGCTGGCCCCTGACCATTTTTTAATTGGGTTGTTAGTTTTTCGTTGTTGAGATGTAGGAGTTCTCTATATATTTTGGATATTAACCCTTTATCAGATATACGGTTTGCAAATATCTTCTCCCAATTGTTAGGTTGTCTTATTTTTGTTGATTTTCTTTTCTGTGCAGAAGCTTTTTAGCTTGATGTAGTCCCATGCATTTATTTTTTCTATTGTTTCCCTTGCCCAGTCAGATCTGGTACTTGAAAATATGCTGCTAAGACCAACATCTAATAGTGAACTGCTTAGGTTTTCTTCTAGAAGTTTTGTAGTTTCAGGTCTTATGTTCAAGTCTATAATCCATTTTGAGTTAATTTTTGCGTGTGGCGTAAGATAACGGTCTACTTCCATTCTTTTCCATGTTGCTGTCCAGTTTTCCCAACACCACTTATTGAAGAGACTTTCCTTTCTCCATTTTACATTCTTGGCTCCCTCGTTGAAAATTAGCTGTCCATAGATGTGTGGTTTTACTTGGGGCTTTCAATTCTGTTACATTGATCTGTGAGTCTGGTTTTGTGCCAGTACCATGCTGTTTTGATTACTGTAGGTTTGGAGTATATCTTGAAGTCAGAGAGTATGATACCTCCAGCTTTGTTCTTTTTTCTCAGGATTCCTTTGGCTATTTGGGGTCTTTTATTGTTCCATATAAATTTTAAGATTCTTTGCTTTGTGAAAAATGTCATTGGAACTTTGATAAGGATTGCAGTGAATCTGTAGATTGCTTTAGAAAGTCTGGACATTTTAACTATATAAATTATTCCAATCCAAGAACATGAAATATCTTTCTATGTCTTTGTGTCTTCTTCTATTTCTTTTAATAATGTTTTACAGGTTTCAGTGTAGGTCTTTCACCTTTTTGGTTAAGTTTATTCCTAGGTATTGTACTCTTTCTGTTGCAATTGTAAATGGGATTATATTCTTAATTTCTCTTTCTACTAATCAATTCTTAGTGTATAGAAAAGCAATTCATTTTTGTAGGTTGATTTTGTATCCTGTAACTTTACCATATTCATTTACTATTTCTAAAATCTTTTGTGGATCCTTTGGGGTTTTCTATATATAAAATCATGTCATCTGCAAAAAGTGGCGGTTTCACTTCTTACTTTCCAATTTTGATCCCATTATTTATTTTTTGTCTTGCCATTGATCTGGTAGGACTTCCAATACTGCGTTAAATAAGAGTGATGGAATAAGACACCCTTGTCTGGTTCCTGTTTTAGATGGATAGATTTCAGTTTTTCATCATTGAGAATATTAGCTGTGGGTTTGTCATATATGGCCTTTATGATGTTGAACTACTTTCTTTCTATACCCATTTTATTCAGAGTTTTTTAAAATCATAAATGTATGCTCTATCTTGTCAAGGGATTTCTCTACATCTGTTGAGATGACCATGTGATTTTTCTTCTTCATTTTTTTAATGTGGTGTATCACTCTGATTTACAGATGTTAAACCATCCCTGCATCACTGGAATTACTTCCAATTGTCATGGTGCATGATATTTTTCATATTTTTGTATTTGATTTGCTAGTATTTTGTTAAGGATTTTTGCATTGATGCTCATCAGTGATATTGGCCTGTAATTTTCTGTTTTGTGTCTTCCTTGTTTGGCTTTGGTTTCAAGGTAAGGTTGATTTTGTGGAATGAGTTAGGAAGCTTTGCCTCCTCTTCAATTTTTTGTAAGAGTTTGATCTGGATAGGCACCATTTCTTATCTGAATGTTTGCTGGCATTCACCATGGAAGCCATCTGGTCCTGGATTTTTATTTTGGGGTATGTTTTTCATTACTGTTTCAATTTCCTTACTTGTGACTGGTCTATTCAATTTCTCTATTTATTCTTGATTCAGTTTTGGAAGCTTTCATGATTCTAAGAATTTATCTATTTTTTTCTAGCTTATTCAATTTGTTGATATACAGCTTTTCATAGTATTCTCTTATAATCTTTTGTATTTTTTAGGTCTGTTGCAATTTCTCTTCTTTCGTTTCTGATTTTACTTTCATTTCTGATTTATTTATTTGAGCACTCTCTCTTATTTTCTTGGTAAGCCTAGCTAAAGTTTTATCAAGTTTATTTATCTTTTCAAAGAATGGCTCTTGATTTCATTGATTTTTTCTATTTTTTTAGACTCTATTTCAATTATTTTTGCTCTTTTCATTATATCCTTCTTTCTACTGATTTTGGGCCCTGTTTGTTCCTCTTTTTCCAGTTCCATTGGGTGCACTGTTAGATTGTTTATTTGAGATTTTTCTTGTTTGTTGAGGTAGGCCTATATTGCTACAAACTTTACTCTTAGAATCACTTTTGCTATGTTCCATAAATTTTGGCATGTTGTATTTTCATTTTCCTTTGTCTCCAGGTATTTTTTTAATTTCTCCGTTGATTTATCCATTGACCCAATCGTTGTTTAGTAGCATTTTGTTTGATCTCCACATATTTGTGGTTTTTCCAATTTTCTTCTTATAGTTGACTTCTAGTTTCATACCATTGTAGTCAGAAAATATGCTTGGTTTATTTCAATGTTCTTAAATTTATAGAGACTTTTTTGTGGCCTCATATGCCATCTATCCTGGAGAATGTTCCATGTCCTCTTGAAAAAAATGTGTACTCTGAGGTTGTTGGATGCAATGTTTGGTATATATCTACTACGTCCAGCTGGTCTAATTTATTATTGAAGGCCAATATTTCCTTATTGATTTACTGTTTGGATGATCTATCCATTGGTGAAAGTGGAGTGTTAAAGTCTCCTATTATTATTGTGTTGCTGTCTATTTCTCCTTTTAGGTCTGTTAATAATCACTTTTATATTTAGGTCCTCCTATATTAGGTGCATAGATATTTACAAGTACTGTATCTTCTTGTTGGATTGTTCCCCTTATTATCATGTAGTGCCCTTCTTTGTATCTTGTTGCAGTTTTTGTTTTAAAGTCTCTTTTGTCTGAGATAAGTATTGCTACCCCAGCTTTCTTTTCATTGCAATTTGCATGGAGTATCTTTTTCCATCCCTCACTTTCAGTTTGTGAGTGTCTTTAGGTCTGAAGTGTGTCTCTTGTGTGCAGCATATATATAGGTCTTGTTTTTTTATCCAATCAGCCACCCTATGTCTTTGATTGTAGCATTTAGCTCATTGACATTTATTGTATCTATTGATAAGAATGTACTTATTGCCATTTTGTTATTTTTATGGGTGTTTTAGTAGTTCTTCTCCGTCCCTTTCTTCTTCCCTTGTGGTTTGATGGCTTTGTTTAGTATTATGTTTGGGTTCCTTTCTCTTAATTTTTTCTATATTTGTTATAGGTTTCTGGTTTGTGATTGCCATGAGGTTCATAGATAATAACCTATGTATATATCAGTTTATATTAAGTTGATGATCTCTTTAGTTTGACATTTGCTAAAAGCTCTACTCTTTTACTCCACCCCTTTATCTAACCTCTTTTTGTATGTATGTGTATCCATTACCCTCTTGTCATGGAAATAGATAACTTTTGTACTGTTGTATTTTGACCTTCGTATTATCTTCATAGGTGGTTATCTGCTACATTTACCATATAGTTGCCTTTACTGGTGATTTTATTGTCTTCTTTTTTGATAATTTTCTTATTCTTATTTGTGTTCTTCTCTTTCTCACTTAAATAAGTCCCTTTTGCATTTCTTGTAAAGCTGGTTTCTTGGAGTTAAATTATTTGCTTTTGCTTGTTTGGGGAAGTCTTTATCTCTCCTTCTATTCTGAATGATAACCTTGCTAGGGAGAGTATTCTTGGCTGTAGGTGTTTTCCTTTCAGCATTTTAAATATACCGTGCTGCTCCTTTGTAGCCTGTAAGTTTTCTGCTGAGAAGCCAGCTGATAGAAGTATGGAGTTTCCTTTGTATGTAACTTGTTGTCTTTCTCTTGTGACTTTTAAAATTCTCTCTGTATCTTTAATAGTATACATTTTAATTATAATGTGTCTTGGTGTGGGCCTCTTTGGATTTATCTTGTTTTGTGCTGTCTGTGATTCCTGTACCTGGATGTCTGCTTCCTTCCTTAGGTTAGAAAAGTTTTCAGCCATTATTTCTTCAAATAGATTCTCTGCCCTTTTTTCTCTCTCTTCTCACTGGGACTCCTATAACACAGATATTACTGTTCTTGATGTTGTCCCAGTTGTCTCTTATACTGTCTTCATTCTTTTAAATTCTTTTTTCTTTTGTTTGTTCAGGCTGGGTTATTTCCTCTAGTCTTTCATCCAGCTTGCTAATCCATTCTTCATATCATATACTTTGCTATTGAGACCCTGTAGAGAATTTTTCATTTCCAGTATTGTATTCTTAATTTCTGATTTGTTCTTTTTTGTATTTTCCACTTCTTTGTTGAAGTTCTCACTGAGTTCATCCATTCTTCTCCTGAGACCAATGAGCATCTTTATGACTATTTTTTTGAACTCTTTGTCAGGTAGATTGTTTATTTCTGTTCAATTTAGTTCTTTTTCTGGGGTTTTGTTCTGTTCCTTTACTTGGAACATATTCCTTTGTCTCCTCATTTTCCTCCTTCTCTGTGCTTATATCTATGTATTAGTTACATCAGCTACATCTCCCAGTTTGGAGACGTGGCCTTGTGTACAAGATTCCCTATGAGGTCCAGTAGTGTGCTTTCCTTTAATCACCAGTTCCCGATGTTCCAGGGTTTTTCCCTTTGTGGTTTACGTGTCCTTATTTTATGGCAGTGTTGCTCTTGCTGCAGGTACCCAAGGAGGCTAGGCTGTCCCCATAGCTTGCTGGTTGTTATGCTCAGCTGTGTGTGGCTGCTATCATCCTTTCAGCCACTTTATCAGGCATGGGGAGCCCCAGCATAGTTGGATGCAAGTTCTAATAGCACATTCCTGTTGCAGTTTTTCTGTTAAGTGAGTAGACCTCCAGCATTATTGGTTGCTAGACTCAGGGGATTACAATTGTTGTAGGCCTCTGGCCTAGGAGGCTGTTGTCAGCTCTCTCATTGTTACTGCTGAGTGGGCCCAGCCCCAGGCATGGGAGTACCTAATTGTTTCAAGATTGAGAAGTGGGGCAAGTCCCCTATGTGGTTTTTTGACAAGCACAAGTCTGCTGCAGCTGTCAGGTTCCACCCCCTTCAGGGCTACATGCTCCATGAACACCTTCTTGCCCCATGTATGTGACCTGAAAAACTGAATTGGACCCAGTCACCCACTGCAGAGGTGCCACACACTCCACCAATGCAGGCCCACCACTCATGTACACCCTACCCTACTGAGGCAGACCCACTTGCCCAGTTACATAGGTTTCAGGCACTCCACCTATATTGGCCCACAAGTTGCCCAAGGGCTTGCTGTTGGCTGGGGCCAGTCCCTAGGGTGGGCTGCCCACCCTGGCTGAGCTGGATTAAATTAGTACTCTAGTGGGTGTGGCATTCCCATGGTCTAACAGGCCAGGGAAGGTACTCCAATATTGTCTGACAGCATCTGTGTTAGCATGCTTGCACTAGGTCACAATAATGGCTGCCACCAATCTTAAGTCCCTGGAAAGGTCTTGCCTCTCATTGAGATGCACCTAGAGCATATCAGTTGAGTCTCTTTGTATCTTTTCACCAAAGGACTGTGTACCTTTCTTTCTCATGATTTTAGATTGCTTTCTGAAATGGATGAATTTATGTGTGGGCCCTTTAAGAGCGGGCTTTTTTTTACCCTTATATCCAATAACTTTTCTCAGGGTATTCCCTGTTGTAGTTAATTGCCAGAAAGGCAAGTATTATAACACTTGTCTCGGTTGTACTGAGACCAAAAGTTGCTTATTTTGGTAATGCTCTCCCACTCAGATCCCTGACTCCTCCAGAGAAGCCTTCATAGTTTAAGGTTACTCCCAGCCTGCCATGAAGCATTGCAGCTCAAACGTTGCTTTTTTCTCTCCAGAAGTGGATTTCTGTATCTTCCACCTCAATCAGAACTGTCCCTTATTGTCAGGATTCTTTTTAGCCAGTTTTCTGTTCTCTCTTAATAATAATTGTTCCAAGAGTAGTTGTAAATTTATTCTGTCCATGGGAGGAGGTGAATTCAGAGTCCTCCTATGTCACCATCTTGACGCTGTCCTCTATAAAGATGTTTCTAAGAAGCTACCAGAAATTGGTTTCATCACAGCATCCTTTCATTTACAAAAGTAATAGCTGTTCTGTAGTCATATACTGAAATATTTGAAATTTCTCTTAAGATGTTCCTAAACAGCTACAAGCAATATTGTTTAGCCACAATGATCTTTCAGTGAATGAATGTTACAGATATTCTCTCATAATTGTAGTGACATGTTTGATAAGTCATATGATTTTTTTCCTGAACAGCCATAAACAAGACTGTTTAACTGAGAAGTTATTTCATTGTAAAAAAAAAATGATACCTGTATGTAAGGCATTTACTGATGGGTTCAAAATGTCTTATATTAAGATTTCCTTAAACAGTTACAAGCTATATTGTTTTGCCACAGTGTTGCTTTACTGTAAGAGAGTGATAGTTGTTCTGTAGGCATATATGGAATTGTTTGAACTGTCTTATGAGAAGATGTTCCCAAACAGCTACGAGAATAGTTTAACCACAGTGTTCTTTCAGTGAATGAATGTTATTGATATTCTCTCATGCCTGTAGTAAAATGTTTGATGTCTTGTATGAAGATTTTCCTAAAGACCTACAAGGAAGATGGTTTAAAATGTGTACTTTCAGTGAATGTATGCTGTAGATATTTTCTCAGTTCTGTAATGAAATGTTTTATGTCATATGAACATGTTCATAAACGGCTCCAAACAAGATCATTTAATCACAATATTCTTTCAGTGAATGAATGTTATAGATATTCCCTCATGTCTGTAGTGATTTCATATGAAAATGTTCCTAAACAGTCACAAGCAAGACGGTTTAACCAGAGTGTTCTTTCAGTGTAAGAAAGTGATAGCCATTCTGTAAGGCAATAATAACTGTTTGAAGTGTCTTTTATGAAGATGTTTCTAAACAACTACAAGCAAAATGGTTTCACACAGTGTTTTTTCAGTTTAAGAAAGTAATAGCCATTTTTTAAAGCATATACTGAAATGATTTAAATGTCTTATAGGAATATGTTCCTAAACAGCTACAAGCTATACAGTTTAACCAGAGTATTCTTTCAATGAATCAATGTAATAGATATTCTGTCCCACCTATAGTGAAATGTTTGACAGATCTTGTATGAAGATGTTCCTAACAGATAAAAGCAAGGTGGTTTAATTGTAGTGTTCTTTCATTGTAAGAAAGTGATAGCTGATGTGTAAGGAATGTACTGAAATGTCTTGTATGAAAATGTTCCTAAGCAACTTCAAGCAAGATATTTTCACGACTATTCTTTCATTGTAAGAAAATGATAGTCATTCTATAAGGCATATACTGAAATATTCGAATTGCCTCACAATAAAGTGTTCCTTCCTACACAGCTACAAGCAGGATGGTTTCATCAAAGTGTTATTTTAGTGAATGAATGTTACAGATATTCATTCATGCATAGATTGAAATGTTTGATAAGTCTTATATGAAAACGTACGTAAACAGCTATGAGCATGATGGTTTCACCACAATGATCTTTCATTCTAAGAAAATGATAACCGTTCTGAAAGGCAGCTATTGAAATGTATGAAACTTCTTATATGAAGATGACCCTAAGCAGCCTCTAGCAAGATGTTTTCACTGCAGTGTTCTTTCATTCCTACAAAGTGATAGGCATTCTGTAAGGCTTATACTGAAATATTTGAATTGTCTCCTAAGAAGATGTTCCTAAACAGCCATGAGTAGGATGGTTTAACCACAGTGTTATTTCATTGAATAAATGTTATAGAAATTCTCTCATACCTTTAGTGAAATGTTGGTAAGTCTTATATGAAGATATTCTGAAATAGCTACAACAAAGACAGTTAAAACAGCATGCTCTTTCAATGAATGAATGTTGTAAATATTCTGTGCTGCCTATGTGAAATGTTTCATACATCTTATATGAAGATTTTCTTACACATCTACTTAAGATTTGTCAGCCAGAGTGTACAATCAAGGTAAGAAAGTAACATCTATTCTGCAGGGAATATACTGAAATGTGTGAGCTATCTTCTATGAAGAACTTCTTGTACAGCTCCAAGCAAGATGGTTCACCAATGTGTTTTTTCATTGGAAGAAAATGATAACTATTTTGTAAGGCATATGCAGAAATGTTTGAAATGTCTTATAAGAAGATGTTTCTAAACAGCTACAATCAACATGATTTGACCAGTGTCATTTCAGTGAATGGATGTTAGATATTCTTTCATGCCTGTAGTCAATTATTTGTTGTGTTTTATTAAGATGTTCCTGAAGAGCAGCAAGCAAACTGGCTTAACCACAGTGTACTTACACTGTAAGAATGCGATAGTCTTTCTGTGAGGCTTATACTGAAAAGTCTGAAATGTTTTATAGGAAGATATTCCTAAACAGCTACAGGCAAGATGGTTTCACTATAGTGTTCTCTCAGTGAAAGAAGGTTATAGATCATCTGTTATGTCTCTAGTGAAATGTTTGCTAAGTCATATAAAGATGATCATAAATAGCTACCTGCTACCTTGGTTCAGAATAGTGTTCTTCCACAGTAAGAATTTGATAGCCATTCTGTACAGCATATACATTTGTTTGAAATGTCTTGTATGAACATGTTCATAAACAACTATAAGAAAGTTTCACTACAATGTTGTTTCAGTGAATGTTGTAGATATTCTGGTGTCAGCACGGTGTTCTTTCATTGCAAGAGAATGATAGTCATTCTGTACAACATATACTGAAAAGCTTGAAAGACTTAAATGAAGATTTTCCTTAACAGGTACAAACCAGCCAGTATCACCACTGTGTTCTGTGAGTGAATGAATGTTACTGATATTCTGTCATGTCTGTAGGGAAATGTTTAAGTGTTATATGAAGACGTTCCTAAAGAGGTACAAGCAAGCTGGCTTCACAATAGTGTTCTTTCATTTAATGAATGTTATATGTAATTCTGTCATTCTTGTAGTGAAATGTTTAATAAGTTTTTAAAGAAGTTTGTGAATAGGTACTGGCAAGCTAGGTTCAGAACAGTGTTCTTTCATTTTAAAGAAAAAGTGATAGCTTTTATGTATGGCACAGCCTGAAAAGTTTGAAATGACTTATTTGAAGATGTTCCTAAACAGCTGCAAATGAGATGGTTCACCACAGTGTTCTTTCACTGAATGAGTGTTATAGATATTCTGTCAGATCAATAGGGAAATTTTTGATGTCTTATATGCAAATGTTCATAAAGAGCTACAAAAGCTTGTTTCATCATAGTGTTCTCTTTTTTTTTGAAATAAGGTAAATTTATTGCGTTTTAGTTTAACAAATAGTATTTTTTAAAATTATTATATTTGGGTTATAATGGTTTATAACATTGTGTAATTTTGGGTGTATATTATCGTTGATCAGTTTCTGTAGACTGCATCGTGTTCACCACCAAAGTCTTATTTTTATCCATCACCATACATATGTGGCCCTTTATCCCTTTCACCCTCCCCACAGTGCCTTTTGTCTCTGGTAACCGCTACTCTGTTCTCTTTATCCATATGTTTGTTTATCTTCCACAAATGAGAGAAATCATATGGTTTTTGCCTTCTCTGTCTGGCTTATTTTGCTTAATGTAATACCATCTAGGACCATACATGTTGTTGCAAATGAAATGATATTGATTTTTTTATGGATGAGCAGTATTCCATTTTATATATGTACTCCATGTCCTCTTTATCCATTCACCAGTTGGTGGGCATATGGATTGCTTCCTTGTCTTGGATATTGTGAATAATGCTGCAATGAATATATAGGGATACACAAATCTCTTTGAGTTGTTGATTTAAAGTTGTTTGATAAGTACCCAGCAATGGGATATCTGGATTGTATGGCATTCGTATTTTTAATTGTTTGAGAAATCTCTACACTCTTTTCCTTAGTGGCTGAGCCAGTTTGCATTGCCACCAGCAGTGTATGAGAGTTCCCTTTTCTCCACATCCTCTCTAACATTTGTTATGCTTTGTCTTGGTAATTTTAGCCATTCTGACTGGTGTAAGGCAGTATCTTATTGTAGTCTTGATTTGCATTTCCCTGATAATTAGTGATGTTGAACATCTTTTCATGTGCCTGTTGGCTATCTGTATATCTTCTTTGGAAAAATATCTGTTCATATCCTCTGCCCATTTTTTGATAGGATTGTTTGATCTTTCTGTTGTTGAGTTGAATGAGTTCTTTATATATTTTGGAAATTAGTACCATGTTGGCTATATGACTTACAAATATTTCCTCCCTTTTGGTGGGCTGTCTTTTAATTTTGTTCATAATTTCCTTTGCCTTACAGAAGTATTTTAGTCTGATGTTGTTCCATTTGTTAGTTTTTCCTTTTGTTTCCCTTGTCTGAGTAGACATGAAATTCAAGAAAATGCTGCTAAGACTGATGTCAAAGAGTGTACAGCCTACATTTTCTTCCAGCAGTTGTACGGTTTCAGGTCTAACATTCAAGTCTTTAATCCACTTGGAGTTAATTTTTCAGTATGGTGCAAGACAGTGGTCTAATTTCATTCTTTTGCATGTGGCTGTCCAGTTTTACCAAGACCATTTATTGAAGAGACTTTGCTTTCTCCATTGTATGTTCTTGGCTCCTTTGTTGAATATTAGCTTTGTGTTGATATGTAGTTTTGCTTCTGGGCTTCCAATTCTGTTCCTTTGATCTCTGTGTCTGCTTGTGTGCCAGTACCATGTTGCTTTGATTACTATAGCATTGAGGTCGGCGATTGTGATGCCTCCATCTTTGACCTTTTTCTCAGGATTCCTTTGTCTATTCAGGGTCTTTTGTTTTTACATATAAATTTTAGGATCCTCTGTTCTGTTTCCATGAAGAATGTCATTGCAGTTCTGATTAGGATTGCATTGAATCTGTAATTGCTTTAAGTAATATGGACATTTTAATTATGTTTACTCTTCCAATCCATAAGCATGGAATTTCTTTCCATTTCTTTAAGTCCTCTTTGATGTTTTTGAATAATGCCATATAGTTTTCAGTGTATAGATCTTTCATCTCTTTAGTTAAATTTATTCCTAGATACTTTTTCTTTTCGTTGTGATTGTAAATAGGATTTTATTCTTTACTTCTCTCTGCCAGTTAGTTGTTAGAGTATAGAAATGTAACTGATTTTTGAAAGTTGGTTTTGTACCCTGCAACTTTGCTGTAGTTATTGATTAGTTCTAATAGTTTTCTGAATGATTCTTTAGGGTTTTCTATATATAGAAACTTGTCATCCACAAACAATGAGAGTTTCACTTCTTCCTTTCCAATTTGGATACCTTTTATTTCTTTTTCTTTCCTAATTGCTCTGGCCAAAACCTCTAGTACTATCTCGAATAGAAGTGGGAAGAATGGGCATCTGTGTCTTGTTCCTCTTCTCAGAGGGATGGCTTTCAGTTTTTTCCCCATTGAGTATGATGTTGGCTGTAGGTTTGTCATATATGGCCTTTATTATGTTGAGGTGCTTTCCTTCTATGCGCATTTTCTTGAGAGTTTTTGTTGTAAATGGAAGTTGGGTCTTGTCAAATGCTATTTTGCATCTGTTGAGGTGATCATGTAATTTTTATTCCTTATTTTGTTAATATGATGTATCACACTGATTGATTTGAGGACGTTGAACCATCGCTGCATCCCTGATATAAGTCCCACCTGATCATGATGTATGGTCCTTTTAATGTATTGCTATATTCAGTTCATCAATATTTTGTTGAGGATTTTTGCCTCAACGTTAATGAGTGATATTGGCCTGTAATTTTCCTTATTTGTGTTGTCCTTTTCTGGTTTTGGTATCATGGTAATGTTGACCTCATAGAATGAGTTAGGGAGTGTTCTGTCTTCTTTAACTTTTTGGAAAAGCTTGCTATGGATAGGTATTAAACCTTACTTGATTGTCTAGTCAAATTCTCCAAAGAAGCCATCTGGCCTTGGACTTTTGTTTTATGGGAGGACTTGTTTTCATGAGGAAGAATTGCCCTGAACTAACATTAGTGCCAATCTTCCTTTATTTTGCATGTGGTTCACCATGAGAGCATGGCTGCCAATGAGTGGTTTAGTGGTGTAGGTCTGCACCCTGGAACCAAAGCTGGGCCAAACTTAACCACTAGGCCATGGGGCTGGCCCTGGGAGGTTTTTTTTTTTATTACTGTTTCAATCCCTTTCCTTGTGATTGGTCTATTCAGATTCTCTATTTCTTCTTGATTTTGTTCTGGGAGGTGGTATGAGTCTAAGAATTTATCCATTTCATCTAGGTTGTCCAATTTGCTGGCACACTAGTTTTTTCATAGCATACTCTTATAATTCCTTGTATTTCTGTGGTAGCCATTGTAACTTCTCCTTTTTCGTTTCTAATGTTATTTGACCCTTATTTATTTTTTCCTTAGTGAGTCTGACTAAAGTTTGTCTATTTTGTTTATCTTCTCAAAGAACCAACTCAGTTTCATTTATACTTTCTACTGTTTATTTATTTCACTTATTTCTGGTCTAATTTTTATTATTTATCTCGTGATTTCTTGAGCTTTGTTTGTCCTTCTTCTCCTAGTTCTTCTAGATGTGGTTTAAGGTTACTTATTTGAGTTGTTTAAAATTTCTTGAGGTAGGCCTGTATTGCTATATATTTCCCTTTTAGAACTGCTCTTCCTTCATCCCATTAGAGTTGGTATGCTTTATTTTCATTTTCATTTGTCTATTGGTATTTTTTAATTTCTCTTTTGATTTCTTCATTGATCCAATGGTTAAATAGCATGTTGTTTAGTCTCCACTTACTTGTGACTGTCCCAGCCTTTTACTTGTAGGTGATTTCTAGTTTCATAGCATTGTGGTTGGAAAAGATGCTTGATATGATTTCAGTCTTCTTAAATTTCTTGAGATTTGCTTTATTTTCCCACATATGGTCTATCCTTGACAATGTTCTATGTGCACTTGAGAAGAATGTGTATTCTGCTGTTTTGGGACAACTGTTAAAGCCACTGTGTTCTTTCAATGAATGAATGTTATAGATATTCTGTCACATTTGTAGTGAAGTGCTTGATAAGTCTTTTATGAAGATGTCCCTAAACAGCTACCCATAAGCTGGGTCAAGCACAGTGCTCTTTCATTTTAATAAAGTGATAGCCCTTCAGATAGCTTTATATGAAGGTGTTCCTCACCAGTTACAAGAAAACTGCTTTCATCCCTGTGTTCATTCAATGAGTGAATGTTTAGAGATTCTGTCATTCCTGCAAAGGAATGTTTAATAAGTCTTACATGAAGATGTTGAAATATTATAAAAGCCTTATATGAAGGTGTTCCTATTCAGCTAAAACCAAACTAGAATAAAAATAACTTTCTTTTATTAAATAAGTATAATATATATCCTGTCATGCTTATAGTGCAATGTTTCATAAGTCTTATATGAAGAAGTTTAAAGCAGCCACCAGCAAGCTGGGTTTAGCACAGTGTCCTTTAATTGTAAGTAAGTGAGAGCCATTCTGTATGGCATATACTTAAATGTTAGAAAGGTCTTATATGAAGATGTTCTTAAATAGAATCCAACAAGATGTGTTCAGGACAGAATAATTTCATCATAAGATAGTGACAGCCATTTAGTATGGCATATACAGAAATGCTGAAAAGGACTTAAATGAAGATCTTCCTTAACAGTCAAACCAAGCCACTTTCACCATAGTGTTCTTTCATTGAATGGATGTAATAGATATTCAGTCATGCCTGTAGTTAAACGTTCAATAAGTCTTACATAAAAATACTCCTAATAATCTACCTGAAAGCTATTAAACACAACCTTCTTTCCTTGTAAGAAGGGTATGGCCATGCTGTATGCCATATACTGAAATGCTTGAAAAGCTTTATATGAAGATGTTCCTCAACAGTTACAAGAAAACTGCTTTCATCCCTGTGTTCTTTCAATGAGTGAATGTTTAGAGATTCTGTCATTCCTGCAAAGGAATGTTTAATAAGTCTTACATGAAGATGTTTCTAAACAGCTACAAGGAAACTTTTTTAAATATAGTGTTATTACATTGAATAAACACTAAAGATATCCTGTCATGACTGTAGGCAAATGTCTGATAAGACTTGAACAAAATATTAATAAACAATTACTTGCAAGCTGGGTTCATCACAGTATTCTTTTCTGGCTAGGGAGATGATAGCCATTCTGTATGGCATAAAGTGATATGTTTGAAGAGCCTTTTATTTATATTCTTAAACAGCTAACAAGCAAGATGGTTTCTTCACAGTGTTCTTTCAGTGAATGAATGTTCTAGATATTGTCACATCTGTGGTGAAATATTTGATATATGATGTTCCTAAACAGCTACCTATAAACTGGATTCAGCAAGTGTTCTTTCATTTTGTGAAAATGATAGTCGCTCTGTGCGGAATATACTTAAGTATTTGAAGCGTATTATGTGCAGATGTTCCTAAACAGTGAAAAGAAGATGGTTTTTGCATAATTTTCTTTCAGATAACAAATGTTATAGACATTGTCACATCTGTAGTCAAATGTTTGATATGATTTATGTGAAAATATCCCTAAACAGCTACCTGTTGGCTTGATTAAGCACAATGCTCTTTCATTGTAAGAAAGTGATAGCCGTTCCATGTGGCATATACTGAAATGTTTGAAATGTCATATGTGAAGATGTTCCTTAAGAGCTACTTGCTAGGTGTTTTCAAGACAATGTTCTTTCAGTGAATGAATGTTATAGATAGTCTATCACACCCGTAGTGCAATGCTGGATAAGTTTTATGAAGATGTCCCTAAGTAGCTACAAGCAAAATGGTTTCACAACAGTGTTCTTACAGACATTGAATGTTATAGATATTCTGTCATGCGTGTAGTGAAATGTTTGATAAGACTTGCATGAACACTTACAAGATTATGTTCCTAAACAGCCACAAGCAAGCTTTTTCAACACAGTACTTCATTGAATGAATGTAATAATTATCACATTGTGGCTGCAGAGAAACGTTTGATAAGACACACAGAAAATGTTCATAAATAGCATGTGCCAGCTGGTTGCATCACAATGTTGTTTAATTTAATGGAAGTGAGAATCATTCTGTATAGCATATGATGTGTTTGAATAGCCTTATATAAAGATATTCCTAAAAACTTATGAGCAATCTGGTTTCACCAGAGTGTGTTCCTCAGTGAAGGAATCTTACAGAGATTCTGTCAGAGCAGTAGTGACATGTTTGGTGTTTTGTATGAAGAAACCCTAAATGGCTTCCTGCAAGATGAGTTCAACACAGTGTTATTTCATTTTAAGAAAATGATAGTCATTCTGTTTGGCATAAACTGAAATATTAGAAAAGCCTTATATCAAGATGTTCCTAATTAGCTACCAGCAATCTGGCTTCACAATAGTGTTCTTTCATTGAATGGATGTAATAGATACTTTGTAGTGAAATGTATGATAAGTCTCTTAGGAAAAGGTTCCTAAACAGCTGCCTGCAATCTGGCTTCAGCACATTATATCATTGTCTCAAAGTGATATTCATTCAGTATGTCTTATATGGAAATGCTTGAAATGGTGAACATGAAGAAGTTTCTAAATATATACAAGCAAGATTGTTTCTCCACAGTTTTCTTTCAGTGACTGAATGTTATGTATATTCTGTCACGACTATTGTAAAATGTTTGATAGGTCTTATGTAAAAACGTTCCTAGATAGCTATCTGTGAGCTCTATTTAGCACAGTGTTCTTTCATTGTAGGAAAATGATACCCATTCATTATGGCATATACTGAAATGTGAGAAATGTCTTAAATACAAATGTTCCTAATAATAGCTTCAAGATGCTTTCACCACAGAGTTCTTTCAGTGAAACAATATTGCAGATATTCTGTGACACTTGTAGTGAAGTGTTAGTTAAAACTTACTTGCAAGCTGGTTTCAGCGCAGTGTTTCTTTCATTGTTGGAAACTCATATTCAATCAGAACAGCAAATATTGAAATGGTTATAATGACTAATATGAAGATGATCCTTAATGGCTGCAAGTAAGATGGTTTCACCACAGTTTTCTCTCAGTGAACAAATGCTGTATATATTCTGTCCCACATGCAATGAAATGTTTGTTAAGTCTTATATGAACATGTTCCTAAACAGCTACCTGCAAACAGGGCTTAGAACAGTGTTCTCACATTGTTAGTAATTGACAGGTCATCTGTAGGGCATATACTGAAATGTTTGAAATGTCTTATGTGAATATGCCCCTAAACAGCTGTAAGCACATTTGTTTCACCAGAGTTCCTTTAGTGTATGAATCTTATGGATATTTTTCAAGTCTGTAGTGTAATTTTTTAAGTATTTTATGAAGTTCTTCCTAAACAGATACTAGGAAACAAGGGTTCAGCTCATCCTTCTTTCCTTGAATGAATATTAAAATTATTCTGTCATGACCATAGCGCAATATTTGTTAAGACTTATAAAAAGATATTTCTAAAAAACAACTTTCCAGCTGGGTTCTTAACATCGTTCTTTCATTTTATGGAAGTGATAACCATTCTGGATGGAATACACTGAAATGTTTGAAAAGACTTGTATGAAGATACTCCTAAATAGCTACAAGCAATCTGGTTACACCACAGTGTTCTTTCATTTAATAAACTTTATATATAGTGTCCTATAGCTGTAGTGAAATGTTTTATATCATATATGAAAATGTTCCTACAGCTACCTGCAAGCTGGGATCAGCACACTGACTTTTCATTGTAATAAAGTGATAGTTACTTTGTATGGCATACACTGAAATGTCAGAAAAGACTTATATGAGTGTATTTCTAAAGAGATACAAGCAAGCTGGTTTCACAATAGTGATCTTTCATTGAATTAATGTAATAGATATTCTGTCGCACATGTTGTGAAATTTTCAATAAATCTTACATGAAAATGTTACTATAAGTCTACCTGAAAGCTGAGTTAAGTACAATGTTTTTTCATTTTAAGAAAGTATAGCTGTTCTCTATGGCTCATACTGAAATGCTAGAAAAGACTTACATGAAGATGTTCCTTAAAAGCTACAAGGAAGTTGGTTTCACCACAGCATTCTTTCAATGTGTGAATGCTATAGATATTCCATCATGCCCGTAGTGAAATGTTTGATAGGACTTATTTGAAGATTCCCCTAAACAGCTGCAAGCAAGGTGTTTTCACCACAGTGTTCATTCAGAAAATGAATGTTATACGTATTCTGTCATGCCTCAAGAGAACTATTTGATGTCTTAGGTGAGAGTGTTCCTGAACAGCTACAAGCAAGCTTTTTCAACATAGTGTGGCTTCCTTGAATGAATGTTATGGATATCATGTTGCGGCTGTAGAGAAACGTTTGATAAGACATAAATGAAATGCTCATAAAGAGCCACTGGTTTCATCAGAACCTTCTTTCTGGATATGGAAGTGATAGCCATTCTGTAGGCATAATGAAGTGTTTGAAGAGCCTTATACGAAGACATTCCCAAGGCGCCAGAAGTAATCTGGCTTCACCACAGTGTTCTTTCAGTGAACGAGTGTTATAGATAGTCTGTCATGCCTGTAGTGAAATGTTTAATAAGTCTTATATGAAGAGGTTTCAAACAGCCACCAGCAAGCCGGGTTTAGCACAGTGTCCTTTAACTGTAAGTGAGAGCCATTCTGTATGGCATATACTTAAATGTTAGAGAGGTCTTATATGAAGATGTTCCGAAATAGAATCCAACAAGATGTGTTCAGGACAGAATAATTTCATCATAAGATAGTGACAGCCATTTAGTATGGCATATACAGAAATGCTGAAAAGGACTTAAATGAAGATCTTCCTTAACAGTCAAACCAAGCCACTTTCACCATAGTGTTCTTTCATTGAATGGATGTAATAGATATTCTGTCATGCCTGTAGTTAAATGTTCAATAGGTCTTACATAAAAATACTCCTAATAATCTACCTGAAAGCTATTAAACACAACCTTCTTTCCTTGTAAGAAGGGTATGGCCATGCTGTATGCCATATACTGAAATGCTTGAAAAGCTTTATATGAAGATGTTCCTCAACAGTTACAAGAAAACTGCTTTCATCCCTGTGTTCAGTCAATGAGTGAATGTTTAGAGATTCTGTCATTCCTGCAAAGGAATGTTTAATAAGTCTTACATGAAGATGTTTCTAAACAGCTACAAGGAAATTTTTTTAAATATAGTGTTATTACATTGAATAAACATTAAAGATATCCTGTCATGACTGTAGGCAAATGTCTGATAAGACTTGAACAAAATATTAATAAACAATTACTTGCAAGCTGGGTTCATCACAGTATTCTTTTCTGGCTAGGGAGATGATAGCCATTCTGTATGGCATAAAGTGATATGTTTGAAGAGCCTTTTATTTATATTCTTAAACAGCTAACAAGCAAGATGGTTTCTTCACAGTGTTCTTTCAGTGAATGAATGTTCTAGATATTGTCACATCTGTGGTGAAATATTTGATATATGATGTTCCTAAACAGCTACCTATAAACTGGATTCAGCAAGTGTTCTTTCATTTTGTGAAAATGATAGTCGCTCTGTGCGGAATATACTTAAGTATTTGAAGCGTATTATGTGCAGATGTTCCTAAACAGTGAAAAGAAGATGGTTTTTGCATAATTTTCTTTCAGATAACAAATGTTATAGACATTGTCACATCTGTAGTCAAATGTTTGATATGATTTATGTGAAAATATCCCTAAACAGCTACCTGTTGGCTTGATTAAGCACAATGCTCTTTCATTGTAAGAAAGTGATAGCCGTTCCATGTGGCATATACTGAAATGTTTGAAATGTCATATGTGAAGATGTTCCTTAAGAGCTACTTGCTAGGTGTTTTCAAGACAATGTTCTTTCAGTGAATGAATGTTATAGATAGTCTATCACACCCGTAGTGCAATGCTGGATAAGTTTTATGAAGATGTCCCTAAGTAGCTACAAGCAAAATGGTTTCACAACAGTGTTCTTACAGACATTGAATGTTATAGATATTCTGTCATGCGTGTAGTGAAATGTTTGATAAGACTTGCATGAACACTTACAAGATTATGTTCCTAAACAGCCACAAGCAAGCTTTTTCAACACAGTACTTCATTGAATGAATGTAATAATTATCACATTGTGGCTGCAGAGAAACGTTTGATAAGACACACAGAAAATGTTCATAAATAGCATGTGCCAGCTGGTTGCATCACAATGTTGTTTAATTTAATGGAAGTGAGAATCATTCTGTATAGCATATGATGTGTTTGAATAGCCTTATATAAAGATATTCCTAAAAACTTATGAGCAATCTGGTTTCACCAGAGTGTGTTCCTCAGTGAAGGAATCTTACAGAGATTCTGTCAGAGCAGTAGTGACATGTTTGGTGTTTTGTATGAAGAAACCCTAAATGGCTTCCTGCAAGATGAGTTCAACACAGTGTTATTTCATTTTAAGAAAATGATAGTCATTCTGTTTGGCATAAACTGAAATATTAGAAAAGCCTTATATCAAGATGTTCCTAATTAGCTACCAGCAATGTGGCTTCACAATAGTGTTCTTTCATTGAATGGATGTAATAGATACTTTGTAGTGAAATGTATGATAAGTCTCTTAGGAAAAGGTTCCTAAACAGCTGCCTGCAATCTGGCTTCAGCACATTATATCATTGTCTCAAAGTGATATTCATTCAGTATGTCTTATATGGAAATGCTTGAAATGGTGAACATGAAGAAGTTTCTAAATATATACAAGCAAGATTGTTTCTCCACAGTTTTCTTTCAGTGACTGAATGTTATGTATATTCTGTCACGACTATTGTAAAATGTTTGATAGGTCTTATGTAAAAACGTTCCTAGATAGCTATCTGTGAGCTCTATTTAGCACAGTGTTCTTTCATTGTAGGAAAATGATACCCATTCATTATGGCATATACTGAAATGTGAGAAATGTCTTAAATACAAATGTTCCTAATAATAGCTTCAAGATGCTTTCACCACAGAGTTCTTTCAGTGAAACAATATTGCAGATATTCTGTGACACTTGTAGTGAAGTGTTAGTTAAAACTTACTTGCAAGCTGGTTTCAGCGCAGTGTTTCTTTCATTGTTGGAAACTCATATTCAATCAGAACAGCAAATATTGAAATGGTTATAATGACTAATATGAAGATGATCCTTAATGGCTGCAAGTAAGATGGTTTCACCACAGTTTTCTCTCAGTGAACAAATGCTGTATATATTCTGTCCCACATGCAATGAAATGTTTGTTAAGTCTTATATGAACATGTTCCTAAACAGCTACCTGCAAACAGGGCTTAGAACAGTGTTCTCACATTGTTAGTAATTGACAGGTCATCTGTAGGGCATATACTGAAATGTTTGAAATGTCTTATGTGAATATGCCCCTAAACAGCTGTAAGCACATTTGTTTCACCAGAGTTCCTTTAGTGTATGAATCTTATGGATATTTTTCAAGTCTGTAGTGTAATTTTTTAAGTATTTTATGAAGTTCTTCCTAAACAGATACTAGGAAACAAGGGTTCAGCTCATCCTTCTTTCCTTGAATGAATATTAAAATTATTCTGTCATGACCATAGCGCAATATTTGTTAAGACTTATAAAAAGATATTTCTAAAAAACAACTTTCCAGCTGGGTTCTTAACATCGTTCTTTCATTTTATGGAAGTGATAACCATTCTGGATGGAATACACTGAAATGTTTGAAAAGACTTGTATGAAGATACTCCTAAATAGCTACAAGCAATCTGGTTACACCACAGTGTTCTTTCATTTAATAAACTTTATATATAGTCTCCTATAGCTGTAGTGAAATGTTTTATATCATATATGAAAATGTTCCTACAGCTACCTGCAAGCTGGGATCAGCACACTGACTTTTCATTGTAATAAAGTGATAGTTACTTTGTATGGCATACACTGAAATGTCAGAAAAGACTTATATGAGTGTATTTCTAAAGAGATACAAGCAAGCTGGTTTCACAATAGTGATCTTTCATTGAATTAATGTAATAGATATTCTGTCGCACATGTTGTGAAATTTTCAATAAATCTTACATGAAAATGTTACTATAAGTCTACCTGAAAGCTGAGTTAAGTACAATGTTTTTTCATTTTAAGAAAGTATAGCTGTTCTCTATGGCTCATACTGAAATGCTAGAAAAGACTTACATGAAGATGTTCCTTAAAAGCTACAAGGAAGTTGGTTTCACCACAGCATTCTTTCAATGTGTGAATGCTATAGATATTCCATCATGCCCGTAGTGAAATGTTTGATAGGACTTATTTGAAGATTCCCCTAAACAGCTGCAAGCAAGGTGTTTTCACCACAGTGTTCATTCAGAAAATGAATGTTATACGTATTCTGTCATGCCTCAAGAGAACTATTTGATGTCTTAGGTGAGAGTGTTCCTGAACAGCTACAAGCAAGCTTTTTCAACATAGTGTGGTTTCCTTGAATGAATGTTATGGATATCATGTTGCGGCTGTAGAGAAACGTTTGATAAGACATAAATGAAATGCTCATAAAGAGCCACTGGTTTCATCAGAACGTTCTTTCTGGATATGGAAGTGATAGCCATTCTGTAGGCATAATGAAGTGTTTGAAGAGCCTTATACGAAGACATTCCCAAGGCGCCAGAAGTAATCTGGCTTCACCACAGTGTTCTTTCAGTGAACGAGTGTTATAGATAGTCTGTCATGCCTGTAGTGAAATGTTTAATAAGTCTTATATGAAGAGGTTTCAAACAGCCACCAGCAAGCCGGGTTTAGCACAGTGTCCTTTAACTGTAAGTGAGAGCCATTCTGTATGGCATATACTTAAATGTTAGAGAGGTCTTATATGAAGATGTTCCGAAATAGAATCCAACAAGACGTGTTCAGGACAGAATAATTTCATCATAAGATAGTGACAGCCGTTTAGTATGGCATATACAGAAATGCTGAAAAGGACTCAAATGAAGATCTTCCTTAACAGTCAAACCAAGCCACTTTCACCATAGTGTTCTTTCATTGAATGGATGTAATAGATATTCTGTCATGCCTGTAGTTAAATGTTCAATAGGTCTTACATAAAAATGCTCCTAATAATCTACCTGAAAGCTATTAAACACAACCTTCTTTCCTTGTAAGAAGGGTATGGCCATGCTGTATGCCATATACTGAAATGCTTGAAAAGCTTTATATGAAGATGTTCCTCAACAGTTACAAGAAAACTGCTTTCATCCCTGTGTTCAGTCAATGAGTGAATGTTTAGAGATTCTGTCATTCCTGCAAAGGAATGTTTAATAAGTCTTACATGAAGATGTTTCTAAACAGCTACAAGGAAATTTTTTTAAATATAGTGTTATTACATTGAATAAACATTAAAGATATCCTGTCATGACTGTAGGCAAATGTCTGATAAGACTTGAACAAAATATTAATAAACAATTACTTGCAAGCTGGGTTCATCACAGTATTCTTTTCTGGCTAGGGAGATGATAGCCATTCTGTATGGCATAAAGTGATATGTTTGAAGAGCCTTTTATTTATATTCTTAAACAGCTAACAAGCAAGATGGTTTCTTCACAGTGTTCTTTCAGTGAATGAATGTTCTAGATATTGTCACATCTGTGGTGAAATATTTGATATATGATGTTCCTAAACAGCTACCTATAAAATGGATTCAGCATGTGTTCTTTCATTTTGTGAAAATGATAGTCGCTCTGTGTGGAATATACTTAAGTATTTGAAGCGTATTATGTGCAGATGTTCCTAAACAGTGAAAAGAAGATGGTTTTTGCATAATTTTCTTTCAGATAACAAATGTTATAGACATTGTCACATCTGTAGTCAAATGTTTGATATGATTTATGTGAAAATATCCCTAAACAGCTACCTGTTGGCTTGATTAAGCACAATGCTCTTTCATTGTAAGAAAGTGATAGCTGTTCCATGTGGCATATACTGAAATGTTTGAAATGTCATATGTGAAGATGTTCCTTAAGAGCTACTTGCTAGGTGTTTTCAAGACAATGTTCTTTCAGTGAATGAATGTTATAGATAGTCTATCACACCCGTAGTGCAATGCTGGATAAGTTTTATGAAGATGTCCCCAAGTAGCTACAAGCAAAATGGTTTCACAACAGTGTTCTTACAGACATTGAATGTCATAGATATTCTGTCATGCCTGTAGGGAAATGTTTGATAAGACTTGCATGAACACTTACAAGATTATGTTCCTAAACAGCCACAAGCAAGCTTTTTCAACACAGTACTTCATTGAATGAATGTAATAATTATCACATTGTGGCTGCAGAGAAACGTTTGATAAGACACACACAAAATGTTCATAAATAGCATGTGCCAGCTGGTTGCATCACAATGTTGTTTAATTTAATGGAAGTGATAATCATTCTGTACAGCATATGATGTGTTTGAATAGCCTTATATAAAGATATTCCTAAAAACTTATGAGCAATCTGGTTTCACCAGAGTGTGTTCCTCAGTGAAGGAATCTTACAGAGATTCTGTCAGAGCAGTAGTGACATGTTTGGTGTTTTGTATGAAGAAACCCTAAATGGCTTCCTGCAAGATGAGTTCAACACAGTGTTATTTCATTTTAAGAAAATGATAGTCATTCTGTTTGGCATAAACTGAAATATTAGAAAAGCCTTATATCAAGATGTTCCTAATTAGCTACCAGCAATCTGGCTTCACAATAGTGTTCTTTCATTGAATGGATGCAATAGATACTTTGTAGTGAAATGTATGATAAGTCTCTTATGAAAAGGTTCCTAAACAGCTGCCTGCAATCTGGCTTCAGCACATTATATCATTGTCTCAAAGTGATATTCATTCAGTATGTCTTATATGGAAATGCTTGAAATGGTGAACATGAAGAAGCTTCTAAATATATACAAGCAAGATTGTTTCTCCACAGTTTTCTTTCAGTGACTGAATGTTATGTATAGTCTGTCACGACTATTGTAAAATGTTTGATAAGTCTTATGTAAAAACGTTCCTAGATAGCTATCTGTGAGCTCTATTTAGCACAGTGTTCTTTCATTGTAGGAAAATGATACCCATTCATTACGGCATATACTGAAATGTGAGAAATGTCTTAAATACAAATGTTCCTAATAATAGCTTCAAGATGCTTTCACCACAGAGTTCTTTCAGTGAAACAATATTGCAGATATTCTGTGACACGTGTAGTGAAGTGTTAGTTAAAACTTACTTGCAAGCTGGATTCAGCGCAGTGTTTCTTTCATTGTTGGAAACTCATATTCAATCAGAACAGCAAATATTGAAATGGTTATAATGACTAATATGAAGATGATCCTTAATGGCTGCAAGTAAGATGGTTTCACCACAGTTTTCTCTCAGTGAACAAATGCTATATATATTCTGTCCCACATGCAATGAAATGTTTGTTAAGTCTTATATGAACACGTTCCTAAACAGCTACCTGCAAACTGGGCTTAGAACAGTGTTCTCACATTGTTAGTAATTGACAGGTCATCTGTAGGGCATATACTGAAATGTTTGAAATGTCTTATGTGAATATGCCCCTAAACAGCTGTAAGCACATTTGTTTCACCAGAGTTCCTTTAGTGTATGAATCTTATGGATATTTTTCAAGTCTGTAGTGTAATTTTTTAAGTATTTTATGAAGTTCTTCCTAAACAGATACTAGGAAACAAGGGTTCAGCTCATCCTTCTTTCCTTGAATGAATATTAAAATCATTCTGTCATGACCATAGCGCAATATTTGTTAAGACTTATAAAAAGATATTTCTAAAAAACAACTTTCCAGCTGGGTTCTTAACATCGTTCTTTCATTTTATGGAAGTGATAACCATTCTGGATGGAATACACTGAAATGTTTGAAAAGACTTGTATGAAGATACTCCTAAATAGCTACAAGCAATCTGGTTACACCACAGTGTTCTTTCATTTAATAAACTTTATATATAGTCTCCTATAGCTGTAGTGAAATGTTTTATATCATATATGAAAATGTTCCTACAGCTACCTGCAAGCTGGGATCAGCACACTGACTTTTCATTGTAATAAAGTGATAGTTACTTTGTATGGCATACACTGAAATGTCAGAAAAGACTTATATGAGTGTATTTCTAAAGAGATACAAGCAAGCTGGTTTCACAATAGTGATCTTTCATTGAATTAATGTAATAGATATTCTGTCGCACATGTTGTGAAATTTTCAATAAATCTTACATGAAAATGTTACTATAAGTCTACCTGAAAGCTGAGTTAAGTACAATGTTTTTTCATTTTAAGAAAGTATAGCTGTTCTCTATGGCTCATACTGAAATGCTAGAAAAGACTTACATGAAGATGTTCCTTAAAAGCTACAAGGAAGTTGGTTTCACCACAGCATTCTTTCAATGTGTGAATGCTATAGATATTCCATCATGCCCGTAGTGAAATGTTTGATAGGACTTATTTGAAGATTCCCCTAAACAGCTGCAAGCAAGGTGTTTTCACCACAGTGTTCATTCAGAAAATGAATGTTATACGTATTCTGTCATGCCTCAAGAGAACTATTTGATGTCTTAGGTGAGAGTGTTCCTGAACAGCTACAAGCAAGCTTTTTCAACATAGTGTGGTTTCCTTGAATGAATGTTATGGATATCATGTTGCGGCTGTAGAGAAACGTTTGATAAGACATAAATGAAATGCTCATAAAGAGCCACTGGTTTCATCAGAACGTTCTTTCTGGATATGGAAGTGATAGCCATTCTGTAGGCATAATGAAGTGTTTGAAGAGCCTTATACGAAGACATTCCCAAGGCGCCAGAAGTAATCTGGCTTCACCACAGTGTTCTTTCAGTGAACGAGTGTTATAGATAGTCTGTCATGCCTGTAGTGAAATGTTTAATAAGTCTTATATGAAGAGGTTTCAAACAGCCACCAGCAAGCCGGGTTTAGCACAGTGTCCTTTAACTGTAAGTGAGAGCCATTCTGTATGGCATATACTTAAATGTTAGAGAGGTCTTATATGAAGATGTTCCGAAATAGAATCCAACAAGATGTGTTCAGGACAGAATAATTTCATCATAAGATAGTGACAGCCATTTAGTATGGCATATACAGAAATGCTGAAAAGGACTTAAATGAAGATCTTCCTTAACAGTCAAACCAAGCCACTTTCACCATAGTGTTCTTTCATTGAATGGATGTAATAGATATTCTGTCATGCCTGTAGTTAAATGTTCAATAGGTCTTACATAAAAATGCTCCTAATAATCTACCTGAAAGCTATTAAACACAACCTTCTTTCCTTGTAAGAAGGGTATGGCCATGCTGTATGCCATATACTGAAATGCTTGAAAAGCTTTATATGAAGATGTTCCTCAACAGTTACAAGAAAACTGCTTTCATCCCTGTGTTCAGTCAATGAGTGAATGTTTAGAGATTCTGTCATTCCTGCAAAGGAATGTTTAATAAGTCTTACATGAAGATGTTTCTAAACAGCTACAAGGAAATTTTTTTAAATATAGTGTTATTACATTGAATAAACATTAAAGATATCCTGTCATGACTGTAGGCAAATGTCTGATAAGACTTGAACAAAATATTAATAAACAATTACTTGCAAGCTGGGTTCATCACAGTATTCTTTTCTGGCTAGGGAGATGATAGCCATTCTGTATGGCATAAAGTGATATGTTTGAAGAGCCTTTTATTTATATTCTTAAACAGCTAACAAGCAAGATGGTTTCTTCACAGTGTTCTTTCAGTGAATGAATGTTCTAGATATTGTCACATCTGTGGTGAAATATTTGATATATGATGTTCCTAAACAGCTACCTATAAAATGGATTCAGCATGTGTTCTTTCATTTTGTGAAAATGATAGTCGCTCTGTGTGGAATATACTTAAGTATTTGAAGCGTATTATGTGCAGATGTTCCTAAACAGTGAAAAGAAGATGGTTTTTGCATAATTTTCTTTCAGATAACAAATGTTATAGACATTGTCACATCTGTAGTCAAATGTTTGATATGATTTATGTGAAAATATCCCTAAACAGCTACCTGTTGGCTTGATTAAGCACAATGCTCTTTCATTGTAAGAAAGTGATAGCTGTTCCATGTGGCATATACTGAAATGTTTGAAATGTCATATGTGAAGATGTTCCTTAAGAGCTACTTGCTAGGTGTTTTCAAGACAATGTTCTTTCAGTGAATGAATGTTATAGATAGTCTATCACACCCGTAGTGCAATGCTGGATAAGTTTTATGAAGATGTCCCCAAGTAGCTACAAGCAAAATGGTTTCACAACAGTGTTCTTACAGACATTGAATGTCATAGATATTCTGTCATGCCTGTATGGAAATGTTTGATAAGACTTGCATGAACACTTACAAGATTATGTTCCTAAACAGCCACAAGGAAGCTTTTTCAACACAGTACTTCATTGAATGAATGTAATAATTATCACATTGTGGCTGCAGAGAAACGTTTGATAAGACACACAGAAAATGTTCATAAATAGCATGTGCCAGCTGGTTGCATCACAATGTTGTTTAATTTAATGGAAGTGAGAATCATTCTGTATAGCATATGATGTGTTTGAATAGCCTTATATAAAGATATTCCTAAAAACTTATGAGCAATCTGGTTTCACCAGAGTGTGTTCCTCAGTGAAGGAATCTTACAGAGATTCTGTCAGAGCAGTAGTGACATGTTTGGTGTTTTGTATGAAGAAACCCTAAATGGCTTCCTGCAAGATGAGTTCAACACAGTGTTATTTCATTTTAAGAAAATGATAGTCATTCTGTTTGGCATAAACTGAAATATTAGAAAAGCCTTATATCAAGATGTTCCTAATTAGCTACCAGCAATCTGGCTTCACAATAGTGTTCTTTCATTGAATGGATGCAATAGATACTTTGTAGTGAAATGTATGATAAGTCTCTTATGAAAAGGTTCCTAAACAGCTGCCTGCAATCTGGCTTCAGCACATTATATCATTGTCTCAAAGTGATATTCATTCAGTATGTCTTATATGGAAATGCTTGAAATGGTGAACATGAAGAAGCTTCTAAATATATACAAGCAAGATTGTTTCTCCACAGTTTTCTTTCAGTGACTGAATGTTATGTATAGTCTGTCACGACTATTGTAAAATGTTTGATAAGTCTTATGTAAAAACGTTCCTAGATAGCTATCTGTGAGCTCTATTTAGCACAGTGTTCTTTCATTGTAGGAAAATGATACCCATTCATTACGGCATATACTGAAATGTGAGAAATGTCTTAAATACAAATGTTCCTAATAATAGCTTCAAGATGCTTTCACCACAGAGTTCTTTCAGTGAAACAATATTGCAGATATTCTGTGACACGTGTAGTGAAGTGTTAGTTAAAACTTACTTGCAAGCTGGATTCAGCGCAGTGTTTCTTTCATTGTTGGAAACTCATATTCAATCAGAACAGCAAATATTGAAATGGTTATAATGACTAATATGAAGATGATCCTTAATGGCTGCAAGTAAGATGGTTTCACCACAGTTTTCTCTCAGTGAACAAATGCTATATATATTCTGTCCCACATGCAATGAAATGTTTGTTAAGTCTTATATGAACACGTTCCTAAACAGCTACCTGCAAACTGGGCTTAGAACAGTGTTCTCACATTGTTAGTAATTGACAGGTCATCTGTAGGGCATATACTGAAATGTTTGAAATGTCTTATGTGAATATGCCCCTAAACAGCTGTAAGCACATTTGTTTCACCAGAGTTCCTTTAGTGTATGAATCTTATGGATATTTTTCAAGTCTGTAGTGTAATTTTTTAAGTATTTTATGAAGTTCTTCCTAAACAGATACTAGGAAACAAGGGTTCAGCTCATCCTTCTTTCCTTGAATGAATATTAAAATCATTCTGTCATGACCATAGCGCAATATTTGTTAAGACTTATAAAAAGATATTTCTAAAAAACAACTTTCCAGCTGGGTTCTTAACATCGTTCTTTCATTTTATGGAAGTGATAACCATTCTGGATGGAATACACTGAAATGTTTGAAAAGACTTGTATGAAGATACTCCTAAATAGCTACAAGCAATCTGGTTACACCACAGTGTTCTTTCATTTAATAAACTTTATATATATTCTCCTAAAGCTGTAGTGAAATGTTTTATATCATATATGAAAATGTTCCTACAGCTACCTGCAAGCTGGGATCAGCACACTGACTTTTCATTGTAATAAGGTGATAGTTACTTTGTATGGCATACACTGAAATGTCAGAAAAGACTTATATGAGTGTATTTCTAAAGAGATACAAGCAAGCTGGTTTCACAATAGTGATCTTTCATTGAATTAATGTAATAGATATTCTGTCGCACATGTTGTGAAATTTTCAATAAATCTTACATGAAAATGTTACTATAAGTCTACCTGAAAGCTGAGTTAAGTACAATGTTTTTTCATTTTAAGAAAGTATAGCTGTTCTCTATGGCTCATACTGAAATGCTAGAAAAGACTTACATGAAGATGTTCCTTAAAAGCTACAAGGAAGTTGGTTTCACCACAGCATTCTTTCAATGTGTGAATGTTATAGATATTCCATCATGCCCGTAGTGAAATGTTTGATAGGACTTATTTGAAGATTCCCCTAAACAGCTGCAAGCAAGGTGTTTTCACCACAGTGTTCATTCAGAAAATGAATGTTATACGTATTCTGTCATGCCTCAAGAGAACTATTTGATGTCTTAGGTGAGAGTGTTCCTGAACAGCTACCAGCAAGCTTTTTCAACATAGTGTGGTTTCCTTGAATGAATGTTATGGATATCATGTTGCGGCTGTAGAGAAACGTTTGATAAGACATAAATGAAATGCTCATAAAGAGCCACTGGTTTCATCAGAACCTTCTTTCTGGATATGGAAGCGATAGCCATTCTGTAGGCATAATGAAGTGTTTGAAGAGCCTTATACGAAGACATTCCCAAGGCGCCAGAAGTAATCTGGCTTCACCACAGTGTTCTTTCAGTGAACGAGTGTTATAGCTAGTCTGTCATGCCTGTAGTGAAATGTTTAATAAGTCTTATATGAAGAGGTTTCAAACAGCCGCCAGCAAGCCGGGTTTAGCACAGTGTCCTTTAACTGTAAGTAAGTGAGAGCCATTCGTTATGGCATATACTTAAATGTTAGAGAGGTCTTATATGAAGATGTTCCGAAATAGAATCCAAAAAGATGTGTTCAGGACAGAATAATTTCATCATAAGATAGTGACAGCCGTTTAGTATGGCATATACAGAAATGCTGAAAAGGACTTAAATGAAGATCTTCCTTAAGAGTAAAACCAAGCCACTTTCACCATAGTGTTCTTTCATTGAATGGATGTAATAGATATTCTGTCATGCCTGTAGTTAAATGTTCAATAGGTCTTACATAAAAATACTCCTAATAATCTACCTGAAAGCTATTAAACACAACCTTCTTTCCTTGTAAGAAGGGTATGGCCATGCTGTATGCCATATACTGAAATGCTTGAAAAGCTTTATATGAAGATGTTCCTCAACAGTTACAAGAAAACTGCTTTCATCCCTGTGTTCAGTCAATGAGTGAATGTTTAGAGATTCTGTCATTCCTGCAAAGGAATGTTTAATAAGTCTTACATGAAGATGTTTCTAAACAGCTACAAGGAAATTTTTTTAAATATAGTGTTATTACATTGAATAAACATTAAAGATATCCTGTCATGACTGTAGGCAAATGTCTGATGAGACTTGAACAAAATATTAATAAACAATTACTTGCAAGCTGGGTTCATCACAGTATTCTTTTCTGGCTAGGGAGATGATAGCCATTCTGTATGGCATAAAGTGATATGTTTGAAGAGCCTTTTATTTATATTCTTAAACAGCTAACAAGCAAGATGGTTTCTTCACAGTGTTCTTTCAGTGAATGAATGTTGTAGATATTGTCACATCTGTGGTGAAATATTTGATATATGATGTTCCTAAACAGCTACCTATAAACTGGATTCAGCATGTGTTCTTTCATTTTGTGAAAATGATAGTCGCTCTGTGTGGAATATACTTAAGTATTTGAAGCGTATTATGTGCAGATGTTCCTAAACAGTGAAAAGAAGATGGTTTTTGCATAATTTTCTTTCAGATAACAAATGTTATAGACATTGTCACATCTGTAGTCAAATGTTTGATATGATTTATGTGAAAATATCCCTAAACAGCTACCTGTTGGCTTGATTAAGCACAATGCTCTTTCATTGTAAGAAAGTGATAGCTGTTCCATGTGGCATATACTGAAATGTTTGAAATGTCATATGTGAAGATGTTCCTTAAGAGCTACTTGCTAGGTGTTTTCAAGACAATGTTCTTTCAGTGAATGAATGTTATAGATAGTCTATCACACCCGTAGTGCAATGCTGGATAAGTTTTATGAAGATGTCCCCAAGTAGCTACAAGCAAAATGGTTTCACAACAGTGTTCTTACAGACATTGAATGTCATAGATATTCTGTCATGCCTGTAGTGAAATGTTTGATAAGACTTGCATGAAAACTTACAAGATTATGTTCCTAAACAGCCACAAGCAAGCTTTTTCAACACAGTACTTCATTGAATGAATGTAATAATTATCACATTGTGGCTGCAGAGAAACGTTTGATAAGACACACAGAAAATGTTCATAAATAGCATGTGCCAGCTGGTTGCATCACAATGTTGTTTAATTTAATGGAAGTGATAATCATTCTGTATAGCATATGATGTGTTTGAATAGCCTTATATAAAGATATTCCTAAAAACTTATGAGCAATCTGGTTTCACCAGAGTGTGTTCCTCAGTGAAGGAATCTTACAGAGATTCTGTCAGAGCAGTAGTGACATGTTTGGTGTTTTGTATGAAGAAACCCTAAATGGCTTCCTGCAAGATGAGTTCAACACAGTGTTATTTCATTTTAAGAAAATGATAGTCATTCTGTTTGGCATAAACTGAAATATTAGAAAAGCCTTATATCAAGATGTTCCTAATTAGCTACCAGCAATGTGGCTTCACAATAGTGTTCTTTCATTGAATGGATGTAATAGATACTTTGTAGTGAAATGTATGATAAGTCTCTTAGGAAAAGGTTCCTAAACAGCTGCCTGCAATCTGGCTTCAGCACATTATATCATTGTCTCAAAGTGATATTCATTCAGTATGTCTTATATGGAAATGCTTGAAATGGTGAACATGAAGAAGTTTCTAAATATATACAAGCAAGATTGTTTCTCCACAGTTTTCTTTCAGTGACTGAATGTTATGTATAGTCTGTCACGACTATTGTAAAATGTTTGATAAGTCTTATGTAAAAACGTTCCTAGATAGCTATCTGTGAGCTCTATTTAGCACAGTGTTCTTTCATTGTAGGAAAATGATACCCATTCATTATGGCATATACTGAAATGTGAGAAATGTCTTAAATACAAATGTTCCTAATAATAGCTTCAAGATGCTTTCACCACAGAGTTCTTTCAGTGAAACAATATTGCAGATATTCTGTGACACTTGTAGTGAAGTGTTAGTTAAAACTTACTTGCAAGCTGGATTCAGCGCAGTGTTTCTTTCATTGTTGGAAACTCATATTCAATCAGAACAGCAAATATTGAAATGGTTATAATGACTAATATGAAGATGATCCTTAATGGCTGCAAGTAAGATGGTTTCACCACAGTTTTCTCTCAGTGAACAAATGCTATATATATTCTGTCCCACATGCAATGAAATGTTTGTTAAGTCTTATATGAACACGTTCCTAAACAGCTGCCCGCAAACTGGACTTAGAACAGTGTTCTCACATTGTTAGTAATTGATAGGTCATCTGTAGGGCATATACTGAAATGTTTGAAATGTCTTATGTGAATATGCCCCTAAACAGCTGTAAGCACATTTGTTTCACCAGAGTTCCTTTAGTGTATGAATCTTATGGATATTTTTCAAGTCTGTAGTGTAATTTTTTAAGTATTTTATGAAGTTCTTCCTAAACAGATACTAGGAAACAAGGGTTCAGCTCATCCTTCTTTCCTTGAGTGAATATTAAAATTATTCTGTCATGACCATAGCGCAATATTTGTTAAGACTTATAAAAAGATATTTCTAAAAAAACAACTTTCCAGCTGGGTTCTTAACATCGTTCTTTCATTTTATGGAAGTGATAACCATTCTGGATGGAATACACTGAAATGTTTGAAAAGACTTGTATGAAGATACTCCTAAATAGCTACAAGCAATCTGGTTACACCACAGTGTTCTTTCATTTAATAAACTTTATATATATTCTCCTATAGCTGTAGTGAAATGTTTTATATCATATATGAAAATGTTCCTACAGCTACCTGCAAGCTGGGATCAGCACACTGACTTTTCATTGTAATAAAGTGATAGTTACTTTGTATGGCATACACTGAAATGTCAGAAAAGACTTATATGAGTGTATTTCTAAAGAGATACAAGCAAGCTGGTTTCACAATAGTGATCTTTCATTGAATTAATGTAATAGATATTCTGTCGCACATGTTGTGAAATTTTCAATAAATCTTACATGAAAATGTTACTATAAGTCTACCTGAAAGCTGAGTTAAGTACAATGTTTTTTCATTTTAAGAAAGTATAGCTGTTCTCTATGGCTCATACTGAAATGCTAGAAAAGACTTACATGAAGATGTTCCTTAAAAGCTACAAGGAAGTTGGTTTCACCACAGCATTCTTTCAATGTGTGAATGTTATAGATATTCCATCATGCCCGTAGTGAAATGTTTGATAGGACTTATTTGAAGATTCCCCTAAACAGCTGCAAGCAAAGTGTTTTCACCACAGTGTTCATTCAGAAAATGAATGTTATACGTATTCTGTCATGCCTCAAGAGAACTATTTGATGTCTTAGGTGAGAGTGTTCCTGAACAGCTACAAGCAAGCTTTTTCAACATAGTGTGGTTTCCTTGAATGAATGTTATGGATATCATGTTGCGGCTGTAGAGAAACGTTTGATAAGACATAAATGAAATGCTCATAAAGAGCCACTGGTTTCATCAGAACGTTCTTTCTGGATATGGAAGTGATAGCCATTCTGTAGGCATAATGAAGTGTTTGAAGAGCCTTATACGAAGACATTCCCAAGGCGCCAGAAGTAATCTGGCTTCACCACAGTGTTCTTTCAGTGAACGAGTGTTATAGCTAGTCTGTCATGCCTGTAGTGAAATGTTTAATAAGTCTTATATGAAGAGGTTTCAAACAGCCGCCAGCAAGCCGGGTTTAGCACAGTGTCCTTTAACTGTAAGTAAGTGAGAGCCATTCTGTATGGCATATACTTAAATGTTAGAGAGGTCTTATATGAAGATGTTCCTAAATAGAATCCAACAAGATGTGTTCAGGACAGAATAATTTCATCATAAGATAGTGACAGCCATTTAGTATGGCATATACAGAAATGCTGAAAAGGACTTAAATGAAGATCTTCCTTAACAGTCAAACCAAGCCACTTTCACCATAGTGTTCTTTCATTGAATGGATGTAATAGATATTCTGTCATGCCTGTAGTTAAATGTTCAATAGGTCTTACATAAAAATGCTCCTAATAATCTACCTGAAAGCTATTAAACACAACCTTCTTTCCTTGTAAGAAGGGTATGGCCATGCTGTATGCCATATACTGAAATGCTTGAAAAGCTTTATATGAAGATGTTCCTCAACAGTTACAAGAAAACTGCTTTCATCCCTGTGTTCAGTCAATGAGTGAATGTTTAGAGATTCTGTCATTCCTGCAAAGGAATGTTTAATAAGTCTTACATGAAGATGTTTCTAAACAGCTACAAGGAAATTTTTTTAAATATAGTGTTATTACATTGAATAAACATTAAAGATATCCTGTCATGACTGTAGGCAAATGTCTGATAAGACTTGAACAAAATATTAATAAACAATTACTTGCCAGCTGGGTTCATCACAGTATTCTTTTCTGGCTAGGGAGATGATAGCCATTCTGTATGGCATAAAGTGATATGTTTGAAGAGCCTTTTATTTATATTCTTAAACAGCTAACAAGCAAGATGGTTTCTTCACAGTGTTCTTTCAGTGAATGAATGTTCTAGATATTGTCACATCTGTGGTGAAATATTTGATATATGATGTTCCTAAACAGCTACCTATAAACTGGATGCAGCATGTGTTCTTTCATTTTGTGAAAATGATAGTCGCTCTGTGTGGAATATACTTAAGTATTTGAAGCGTATTATGTGCAGATGTTCCTAAACAGTGAAAAGAAGATGGTTTTTGCATAATTTTCTTTCAGATAACAAATGTTATAGACATTGTCACATCTGTAGTCAAATGTTTGATATGATTTATGTGAAAATATCCCTAAACAGCTACCTGTTGGCTTGATTAAGCACAATGCTCTTTCATTGTAAGAAAGTGATAGCTGTTCCATGTGGCATATACTGAAATGTTTGAAATGTCATATATGAAGATGTTCCTTAAGAGCTACTTGCTAGGTGTTTTCAAGACAATGTTCTTTCAGTGAATGAATGTTATAGATAGTCTATCACACCCGTAGTGAAATGCTGGATAAGTTTTATGAAGATGTCCCCAAGTAGCTACAAGCAAAATGGTTTCACAACAGTGTTCTTACAGACATTGAATGTCATAGATATTCTGTCATGCCTGTAGTGAAATGTTTGATAAGACTTGCATGAACACTTACAAGATTATGTTCCTAAACAGCCACAAGCAAGCTTTTTCAACACAGTACTTCATTGAATGAATGTAATAATTATCACATTGTGGCTGCAGAGAAACGTTTGATAAGACACACACAAAATGTTCACAAATAGCATGTGCCAGCTGGTTGCATCACAATGTTGTTTAATTTAATGGAAGTGATAATCATTCTGTATAGCATATGATGTGTTTGAATAGCCTTATATAAAGATATTCCTAAAAACTTATGAGCAATCTGGTTTCACCAGAGTGTGTTCCTCAGTGAAGGAATCTTACAGAGATTCTGTCAGAGCAGTAGTGACATGTTTGGTGTTTTGTATGAAGAAATCCTAAATGGCTTCCTGCAAGATGAGTTCAACACAGTGTTATTTCATTTTAAGAAAATGATAGTCATTCTGTTTGGCCTAAACTGAAATATTAGAAAAGCCTTATATCAATATGTTCCTAATTAGCTACCAGCAATCTGGCTTCACAATAGTGTTCTTTCATTGAATGGATGTAATAGATACTTTGTAGTGAAATGTATGATAAGTCTCTTAGGAAAAGGTTCCTAAACAGCTGCCTGCAATCTGGCTTCAGCACATTATATCATTGTCTCAAAGTGATATTCATTCAGTATGTCTTATATGGAAATGCTTGAAATGGTGAACATGAAGAAGTTTCTAAATATATACAAGCAAGATTGTTTCTCCACAGTTTTCTTTCAGTGACTGAATGTGATGTATAGTCTGTCACGACTATTGTAAAATGTTTGATAAGTCTTATGTAAAAACGTTCCTAGATAGCTATCTGTGAGCTCTATTTAGCACAGTGTTCTTTCATTGTAGGAAAATGATACCCATTCATTATGGCATATACTGAAATGTGAGAAATGTCTCAAATACAAATGTTCCTAATAATAGCTTCAAGATGCTTTCACCACAGAGGTCTTTCAGTGAAACAATATTGCAGATATTCTGTGACACTTGTAGTGAAGTGTTAGTTAAAACTTACTTGCAAGCTGGATTCAGCACAGTGTTTCTTTCATTGTTGGAAACTCATATTCAATCAGAACAGCAAATATTGAAATGGTTATAATGACTAATATGAAGATGATCCTTAATGGCTGCAAGTAAGATGGTTTCACCACAGTTTTCTCTCAGTGAACAAATGCTATATATATTCTGTCCCACATGCAATGAAATGTTTGTTAAGTCTTATATGAACATGTTCCTAAACAGCTGCCCGCAAACTGGGCTTAGAACAGTGTTCTCACATTGTTAGTAATTGATAGGTCATCTGTAGGGCATATACTGAAATGTTTGAAATGTCTTATGTGAATATGCCCCTAAACAGCTGTAAGCACATTTGTTTCACCAGAGTTCCTTTAGTGTATGAATCTTATGGATATTTTTCAAGTCTGTAGTGTAATTTTTTAAGTATTTTATGAAGTTCTTCCTAAACAGATACTAGGAAACAAGGGTTCAGCTCATCCTTCTTTCCTTGAGTGAATATTAAAATTATTCTGTCATGACCATAGCGCAATATTTGTTAAGACTTATAAAAAGATATTTCTAAAAAAACAACTTTCCAGCTGGGTTCTTAACATCGTTCTTTCATTTTATGGAAGTGATAACCATTCTGGATGGAATACACTGAAATGTTTGAAAAGACTTGTATGAAGATACTCCTAAATAGCTACAAGCAATCTGGTTACACCACAGTGTTCTTTCATTTAATAAACTTTATATATATTCTCCTATAGCTGTAGTGAAATGTTTTATATCATATATGAAAATGTTCCTACAGCTACCTGCAAGCTGGGATCAGCACACTGACTTTTCATTGTAATAAAGTGATAGTTACTTTGTATGGCATACACTGAAATGTCAGAAAAGACTTATATGAGTGTATTTCTAAAGAGATACAAGCAAGCTGGTTTCACAATAGTGATCTTTCATTGAATTAATGTAATAGATATTCTGTCGCACATGTTGTGAAATTTTCAATAAATCTTACATGAAAATGTTACTATAAGTCTACCTGAAAGCTGAGTTAAGTACAATGTTTTTTCATTTTAAGAAAGTATAGCTGTTCTCTATGGCTCATACTGAAATGCTAGAAAAGACTTACATGAAGATGTTCCTTAAAAGCTACAAGGAAGTTGGTTTCACCACAGCATTCTTTCAATGTGTGAATGTTATAGATATTCCATCATGCCCGTAGTGAAATGTTTGATAGGACTTATTTGAAGATTCCCCTAAACAGCTGCAAGCAAGGTGTTTTCACCACAGTGTTCATTCAGAAAATGAATGTTATACGTATTCTGTCATGCCTCAAGAGAACTATTTGATGTCTTAGGTGAGAGTGTTCCTGAACAGCTACAAGCAAGCTTTTTCAACATAGTGTGGTTTCCTTGAATGAATGTTATGGATATCATGTTGCGGCTGTAGAGAAACGTTTGATAAGACATAAATGAAATGCTCATAAAGAGCCACTGGTTTCATCAGAACGTTCTTTCTGGATATGGAAGTGATAGCCATTCTGTAGGCATAATGAAGTGTTTGAAGAGCCTTATACGAAGACATTCCCAAGGCGCCAGAAGTAATCTGGCTTCACCACAGTGTTCTTTCAGTGAACGAGTGTTATAGCTAGTCTGTCATGCCTGTAGTGAAATGTTTAATAAGTCTTATATGAAGAGGTTTCAAACAGCCGCCAGCAAGCCGGGTTTAGCACAGTGTCCTTTAACTGTAAGTAAGTGAGAGCCATTCTGTATGGCATATACTTAAATGTTAGAGAGGTCTTATATGAAGATGTTCCTAAATAGAATCCAACAAGATGTGTTCAGGACAGAATAATTTCATCATAAGATAGTGACAGCCATTTAGTATGGCATATACAGAAATGCTGAAAAGGACTTAAATGAAGATCTTCCTTAACAGTCAAACCAAGCCACTTTCACCATAGTGTTCTTTCATTGAATGGATGTAATAGATATTCTGTCATGCCTGTAGTTAAATGTTCAATAGGTCTTACATAAAAATGCTCCTAATAATCTACCTGAAAGCTATTAAACACAACCTTCTTTCCTTGTAAGAAGGGTATGGCCATGCTGTATGCCATATACTGAAATGCTTGAAAAGCTTTATATGAAGATGTTCCTCAACAGTTACAAGAAAACTGCTTTCATCCCTGTGTTCAGTCAATGAGTGAATGTTTAGAGATTCTGTCATTCCTGCAAAGGAATGTTTAATAAGTCTTACATGAAGATGTTTCTAAACAGCTACAAGGAAATTTTTTTAAATATAGTGTTATTACATTGAATAAACATTAAAGATATCCTGTCATGACTGTAGGCAAATGTCTGATAAGACTTGAACAAAATATTAATAAACAATTACTTGCCAGCTGGGTTCATCACAGTATTCTTTTCTGGCTAGGGAGATGATAGCCATTCTGTATGGCATAAAGTGATATGTTTGAAGAGCCTTTTATTTATATTCTTAAACAGCTAACAAGCAAGATGGTTTCTTCTCAGTGTTCTTTCAGTGAATGAATGTTGTAGATATTGTCACATCTGTGGTGAAATATTTGATATATGATGTTCCTAAACAGCTACCTATAAACTGGATTCAGCATGTGTTCTTTCATTTTGTGAAAATGATAGTCGCTCTGTGTGGAATATACTTAAGTATTTGAAGCGTATTATGTGCAGATGTTCCTAAACAGTGAAAAGAAGATGGTTTTTGCATAATTTTCTTTCAGATAACAAATGTTATAGACATTGTCACATCTGTAGTCAAATGTTTGATATGATTTATGTGAAAATATCCCTAAACAGCTACCTGTTGGCTTGATTAAGCACAATGCTCTTTCATTGTAAGAAAGTGATAGCTGTTCCATGTGGCATATACTGAAATGTTTGAAATGTCATATGTGAAGATGTTCCTTAAGAGCTACTTGCTAGGTGTTTTCAAGACAATGTTCTTTCAGTGAATGAATGTTATAGATAGTCTATCACACCCGTAGTGCAATGCTGGATAAGTTTTATGAAGATGTCCCCAAGTAGCTACAAGCAAAATGGTTTCACAACAGTGTTCTTACAGACATTGAATGTCATAGATATTCTGTCATGCCTGTAGTGAAATGTTTGATAAGACTTGCATGAAAACTTACAAGATTATGTTCCTAAACAGCCACAAGCAAGCTTTTTCAACACAGTACTTCATTGAATGAATGTAATAATTATCACATTGTGGCTGCAGAGAAACGTTTGATAAGACACACAGAAAATGTTCATAAATAGCATGTGCCAGCTGGTTGCATCACAATGTTGTTTAATTTAATGGAAGTGATAATCATTCTGTATAGCATATGATGTGTTTGAATAGCCTTATATAAAGATATTCCTAAAAACTTATGAGCAATCTGGTTTCACCAGAGTGTGTTCCTCAGTGAAGGAATCTTACAGAGATTCTGTCAGAGCAGTAGTGACATGTTTGGTGTTTTGTATGAAGAAACCCTAAATGGCTTCCTGCAAGATGAGTTCAACACAGTGTTATTTCATTTTAAGAAAATGATAGTCATTCTGTTTGGCATAAACTGAAATATTAGAAAAGCCTTATATCAAGATGTTCCTAATTAGCTACCAGCAATGTGGCTTCACAATAGTGTTCTTTCATTGAATGGATGTAATAGATACTTTGTAGTGAAATGTATGATAAGTCTCTTAGGAAAAGGTTCCTAAACAGCTGCCTGCAATCTGGCTTCAGCACATTATATCATTGTCTCAAAGTGATATTCATTCAGTATGTCTTATATGGAAATGCTTGAAATGGTGAACATGAAGAAGTTTCTAAATATATACAAGCAAGATTGTTTCTCCACAGTTTTCTTTCAGTGACTGAATGTTATGTATAGTCTGTCACGACTATTGTAAAATGTTTGATAAGTCTTATGTAAAAACGTTCCTAGATAGCTATCTGTGAGCTCTATTTAGCACAGTGTTCTTTCATTGTAGGAAAATGATACCCATTCATTATGGCATATACTGAAATGTGAGAAATGTCTTAAATACAAATGTTCCTAATAATAGCTTCAAGATGCTTTCACCACAGAGTTCTTTCAGTGAAACAATATTGCAGATATTCTGTGACACTTGTAGTGAAGTGTTAGTTAAAACTTACTTGCAAGCTGGATTCAGCGCAGTGTTTCTTTCATTGTTGGAAACTCATATTCAATCAGAACAGCAAATATTGAAATGGTTATAATGACTAATATGAAGATGATCCTTAATGGCTGCAAGTAAGATGGTTTCACCACAGTTTTCTCTCAGTGAACAAATGCTATATATATTCTGTCCCACATGCAATGAAATGTTTGTTAAGTCTTATATGAACACGTTCCTAAACAGCTGCCCGCAAACTGGACTTAGAACAGTGTTCTCACATTGTTAGTAATTGATAGGTCATCTGTAGGGCATATACTGAAATGTTTGAAATGTCTTATGTGAATATGCCCCTAAACAGCTGTAAGCACATTTGTTTCACCAGAGTTCCTTTAGTGTATGAATCTTATGGATATTTTTCAAGTCTGTAGTGTAATTTTTTAAGTATTTTATGAAGTTCTTCCTAAACAGATACTAGGAAACAAGGGTTCAGCTCATCCTTCTTTCCTTGAGTGAATATTAAAATTATTCTGTCATGACCATAGCGCAATATTTGTTAAGACTTATAAAAAGATATTTCTAAAAAAACAACTTTCCAGCTGGGTTCTTAACATCGTTCTTTCATTTTATGGAAGTGATAACCATTCTGGATGGAATACACTGAAATGTTTGAAAAGACTTGTATGAAGATACTCCTAAATAGCTACAAGCAATCTGGTTACACCACAGTGTTCTTTCATTTAATAAACTTTATATATATTCTCCTATAGCTGTAGTGAAATGTTTTATATCATATATGAAAATGTTCCTACAGCTACCTGCAAGCTGGGATCAGCACACTGACTTTTCATTGTAATAAAGTGATAGTTACTTTGTATGGCATACACTGAAATGTCAGAAAAGACTTATATGAGTGTATTTCTAAAGAGATACAAGCAAGCTGGTTTCACAATAGTGATCTTTCATTGAATTAATGTAATAGATATTCTGTCGCACATGTTGTGAAATTTTCAATAAATCTTACATGAAAATGTTACTATAAGTCTACCTGAAAGCTGAGTTAAGTACAATGTTTTTTCATTTTAAGAAAGTATAGCTGTTCTCTATGGCTCATACTGAAATGCTAGAAAAGACTTACATGAAGATGTTCCTTAAAAGCTACAAGGAAGTTGGTTTCACCACAGCATTCTTTCAATGTGTGAATGTTATAGATATTCCATCATGCCCGTAGTGAAATGTTTGATAGGACTTATTTGAAGATTCCCCTAAACAGCTGCAAGCAAAGTGTTTTCACCACAGTGTTCATTCAGAAAATGAATGTTATACGTATTCTGTCATGCCTCAAGAGAACTATTTGATGTCTTAGGTGAGAGTGTTCCTGAACAGCTACAAGCAAGCTTTTTCAACATAGTGTGGTTTCCTTGAATGAATGTTATGGATATCATGTTGCGGCTGTAGAGAAACGTTTGATAAGACATAAATGAAATGCTCATAAAGAGCCACTGGTTTCATCAGAACGTTCTTTCTGGATATGGAAGTGATAGCCATTCTGTAGGCATAATGAAGTGTTTGAAGAGCCTTATACGAAGACATTCCCAAGGCGCCAGAAGTAATCTGGCTTCACCACAGTGTTCTTTCAGTGAACGAGTGTTATAGCTAGTCTGTCATGCCTGTAGTGAAATGTTTAATAAGTCTTATATGAAGAGGTTTCAAACAGCCGCCAGCAAGCCGGGTTTAGCACAGTGTCCTTTAACTGTAAGTAAGTGAGAGCCATTCTGTATGGCATATACTTAAATGTTAGAGAGGTCTTATATGAAGATGTTCCTAAATAGAATCCAACAAGATGTGTTCAGGACAGAATAATTTCATCATAAGATAGTGACAGCCATTTAGTATGGCATATACAGAAATGCTGAAAAGGACTTAAATGAAGATCTTCCTTAACAGTCAAACCAAGCCACTTTCACCATAGTGTTCTTTCATTGAATGGATGTAATAGATATTCTGTCATGCCTGTAGTTAAATGTTCAATAGGTCTTACATAAAAATGCTCCTAATAATCTACCTGAAAGCTATTAAACACAACCTTCTTTCCTTGTAAGAAGGGTATGGCCATGCTGTATGCCATATACTGAAATGCTTGAAAAGCTTTATATGAAGATGTTCCTCAACAGTTACAAGAAAACTGCTTTCATCCCTGTGTTCAGTCAATGAGTGAATGTTTAGAGATTCTGTCATTCCTGCAAAGGAATGTTTAATAAGTCTTACATGAAGATGTTTCTAAACAGCTACAAGGAAATTTTTTTAAATATAGTGTTATTACATTGAATAAACATTAAAGATATCCTGTCATGACTGTAGGCAAATGTCTGATAAGACTTGAACAAAATATTAATAAACAATTACTTGCCAGCTGGGTTCATCACAGTATTCTTTTCTGGCTAGGGAGATGATAGCCATTCTGTATGGCATAAAGTGATATGTTTGAAGAGCCTTTTATTTATATTCTTAAACAGCTAACAAGCAAGATGGTTTCTTCTCAGTGTTCTTTCAGTGAATGAATGTTCTAGATATTGTCACATCTGTGGTGAAATATTTGATATATGATGTTCCTAAACAGCTACCTATAAACTGGATTCAGCATGTGTTCTTTCATTTTGTGAAAATGATAGTCGCTCTGTGTGGAATATACTTAAGTATTTGAAGCGTATTATGTGCAGATGTTCCTAAACAGTGAAAAGAAGATGGTTTTTGCATAATTTTCTTTCAGATAACAAATGTTATAGACATTGTCACATCTGTAGTCAAATGTTTGATATGATTTATGTGAAAATATCCCTAAACAGCTACCTGTTGGCTTGATTAAGCACAATGCTCTTTCATTGTAAGAAAGTTATAGCTGTTCCATGTGGCATATACTGAAATGTTTGAAATGTCATATGTGAAGATGTTCCTTAAGAGCTACTTGCTAGGTGTTTTCAAGACAATGTTCTTTCAGTGAATGAATGTTATAGATAGTCTATCACACCCGTAGTGAAATGCTGGATAAGTTTTATGAAGATGTCCCCAAGTAGCTACAAGCAAAATGGTTTCACAACAGTGTTCTTACAGACATTGAATGTTATAGATATTCTGTCATGCCTGTAGTGAAATGTTTGATAAGACTTGCATGAACACTTACATGAAGATGTTTCTAAACAGCCACAAGCAAGCTTTTTCAACACAGTATTTCATTGAATGAATGTAATAATTATCACATTGTGGCTGCAGCGAAACGTTTGATAAGACACACACAAAATGTTCACAAATAGCATGTGCCAGCTGGTTGCATCACAATGTTGTTTAATTTAATGGAAGTGATAATCATTCTGTATAGCATATGATGTGTTTGAATAGCCTTATATAAAGATATTCCTAAAAACTTATGAGCAATCTGGTTTCACCAGAGTGTGTTCCTCAGTGAAGGAATCTTACAGAGATTCTGTCAGAGCAGTAGTGACATGTTTGGTGTTTTGTATGAAGAAATCCTAAATGGCTTCCTGCAAGATGAGTTCAACACAGTGTTATTTCATTTTAAGAAAATGATAGTCATTCTGTTTGGCCTAAACTGAAATATTAGAAAAGCCTTATATCAAGATGTTCCTAATTAGCTACCAGCAATCTGGCTTCACAATAGTGTTCTTTCATTGAATGGATGTAATAGATACTTTGTAGTGAAATGTATGATAAGTCTCTTAGGAAAAGGTTCCTAAACAGCTGCCTGCAATCTGGCTTCAGCACATTATATCATTGTCTCAAAGTGATATTCATTCAGTATGTCTTATATGGAAATGCTTGAAATGGTGAACATGAAGAAGTTTCTAAATATATACAAGCAAGATTGTTTCTCCACAGTTTTCTTTCAGTGACTGAATGTGATGTATAGTCTGTCACGACTATTGTAAAATGTTTGATAAGTCTTATGTAAAAACGTTCCTAGATAGCTATCTGTGAGCTCTATTTAGCACAGTGTTCTTTCATTGTAGGAAAATGATACCCATTCATTATGGCATATACTGAAATGTGAGAAATGTCTCAAATACAAATGTTCCTAATAATAGCTTCAAGATGCTTTCACCACAGAGGTCTTTCAGTGAAACAATATTGCAGATATTCTGTGACACTTGTAGTGAAGTGTTAGTTAAAACTTACTTGCAAGCTGGATTCAGCACAGTGTTTCTTTCATTGTTGGAAACTCATATTCAATCAGAACAGCAAATATTGAAATGGTTATAATGACTAATATGAAGATGATCCTTAATGGCTGCAAGTAAGATGGTTTCACCACAGTTTTCTTTCAGTGAACAAATGCTATATATATTCTGTCCCACATGCAATGAAATGTTTGTTAAGTCTTATATGAACATGTTCCTAAACAGCTGCCCGCAAACTGGGCTTAGAACAGTGTTCTCACATTGTTAGTAATTGATAGGTCATCTGTAGGGCATATACTGAAATGTTTGAAATGTCTTATGTGAATATGCCCCTAAACAGCTGTAAGCACATTTGTTTCACCAGAGTTCCTTTAGTGTCTGAATCTTATGGATATTTTTCAAGTCTGTAGTGTAATTTTTTAAGTATTTTATGAAGTTCTTCCTAAACAGATACTAGGAAACAAGGGTTCAGCTCATCCTTCTTTCCTTGAGTGAATATTAAAATTATTCTGTCATGACCATAGCGCAATATTTGTTAAGACTTATAAAAAGATATTTCTAAAAAAACAACTTTCCAGCTGGGTTCTTAACATCGTTCTTTCATTTTATGGAAGTGATAACCATTCTGGATGGAATACACTGAAATGTTTGAAAAGACTTGTATGAAGATACTCCTAAATAGCTACAAGCAATCTGGTTACACCACAGTGTTCTTTCATTTAATAAACTTTATATATATTCTCCTATAGCTGTAGTGAAATGTTTTATATCATATATGAAAATGTTCCTACAGCTACCTGCAAGCTGGGATCAGCACACTGACTTTTCATTGTAATAAAGTGATAGTTACTTTGTATGGCATACACTGAAATGTCAGAAAAGACTTATATGAGTGTATTTCTAAAGAGATACAAGCAAGCTGGTTTCACAATAGTGATCTTTCATTGAATTAATGTAATAGATATTCTGTCGCACATGTTGTGAAATTTTCAATAAATCTTACATGAAAATGTTACTATAAGTCTACCTGAAAGCTGAGTTAAGTACAATGTTTTTTCATTTTAAGAAAGTATAGCTGTTCTCTATGGCTCATACTGAAATGCTAGAAAAGACTTACATGAAGATGTTCCTTAAAAGCTACAAGGAAGTTGGTTTCACCACAGCATTCTTTCAATGTGTGAATGTTATAGATATTCCATCATGCCCGTAGTGAAATGTTTGATAGGACTTATTTGAAGATTCCCCTAAACAGCTGCAAGCAAGGTGTTTTCACCACAGTGTTCATTCAGAAAATGAATGTTATACGTATTCTGTCATGCCTCAAGAGAACTATTTGATGTCTTAGGTGAGAGTGTTCCTGAACAGCTACAAGCAAGCTTTTTCAACATAGTGTGGTTTCCTTGAATGAATGTTATGGATATCATGTTGCGGCTGTAGAGAAACGTTTGATAAGACATAAATGAAATGCTCATAAAGAGCCACTGGTTTCATCAGAACGTTCTTTCTGGATATGGAAGTGATAGCCATTCTGTAGGCATAATGAAGTGTTTGAAGAGCCTTATACGAAGACATTCCCAAGGCGCCAGAAGTAATCTGGCTTCACCACAGTGTTCTTTCAGTGAACGAGTGTTATAGCTAGTCTGTCATGCCTGTAGTGAAATGTTTAATAAGTCTTATATGAAGATGTTCCTAAACAGCTGCCTGCAGCGGGGTTCAGTACAGTGTTCTTTCATTGTAAGACAGTGATAGCCATTTTGTATGGCATATGCTTAAATATTAGAAAAGTCTTATATCAAGATGTTCCTAACCAGCTACAAGAAAGCTGGCTTTACATTATTTTTCTTTCTTTGAATGAGTGCAATGGATATTCTGTCACACCTGCAGTGAAATTTATAATGTGTTATAAAGGTGTTCCAAAACAGCTACTATCAAGTTGGGATCTGTACAATATTCCTACGTTATTTGAAGGGATTTCATTCAGTAAGGCCTATACCTAAATGCTTGAATCCACTAATATGAAAATGATCCTTAATGCCTGGAAGTAGCATGGTTTCGCCACGGTTTTCTTTCAGTGAATGAATGTCATAGGTATTCCTCCTACCTGTAGTGAAATGTTTGTCTTATATGAACATGTTCCTAAAGAGCTACCTGCAAGTTGCCTTTAGTACAGTGTTCTTTTATTCTTAGAAATTGTTAGCCAGTTGATAGGGCATGTGCTGTAATGTTTGAGATGGTTTATATGAAGATGTCCCTAAATGGCTACAAACACACTCATTTCAACACAGAGTTTCTTCAGTGAATGAATCTTATGGATATTCTGTCACATCTGTAATGAAATGTTTCATAGTATTTTAAGAAGATGTTCCTTAACAGATGGCAAGCAAGGGTTCAGCTCAGTGATCTTTCTTTGAATCAATATTACAGTTATTCTGGTGTGAGTGTAGTGCAATATTTGTTAAAACTTATATAAAGATATTTCTAAACCGCTACCCGCAAGCTAGGTTCCTAAAAATGTTCTTTGATTTTATGGAAGTGGTAACCTTTCTGAATGGCACGTGCTTGCAATGTTTGAAAAGCCTTATATGAGGATCATTCCAAACAGCTGCAAGCAACATGGTTACATCACAGTGTTCTTTCACTGAATAACCTTATAGATATTTTCCAATAGCTGAAGTGAAATGTTTTATGTCATATATGAAAATGTTTCTACAGCTACCTGCAAGCTGGGATCAGTGCACTGATTTTTCATTATAATAAAGTGATAGTTGCTCTGTATGGCATATACTGAAATGTCAGAAAACTCTTATATGAATATGTTGCTAAAGAGCTACAAGCAAGCTGGTTTCACAATAATGACCTTTCATTGAATTAATGTAATAGATATTCTCTCACACATGTGAAATTTTCAGCCTTATATGAAAATGTTCCTAGAAGTCTACCTGTAAGCTGAGTTAAGTACAATGTTTTTTCATTGTAAGAAAGTATAACAGTTCTGTATGGCACATACTGAAATGCTAGAAAAAACTTACATGAAGATGTTCTTTAACAGCTGCAAGGAAGCTGGTTTCACCACAGTGTCCTCTCAGTAAGTGAATGCTATAGATATTCTGTCACACCTGTAGTGAAATGCTCGATAGGACTTATTTGAAGATGTTCCTAAACAGCTACAAGCACTGTGTTTTCACCACAGTGTACATTCAGAAAATGGATGTTATATATATTCTGTCATGCCTCAAGAGAAATATTTGATGTCTTATATGAGGATGTTCCTAAATAGCTACAAGCAAGCTTTTTCAACATAGTGTTATTTCTTTGAATGAATGTCATAGATATCATGTCATAGCTATAGTGAAAAGTTAGATAAATCTTATATGAAGATATTCTTAAAGAGCTACCTGTGAGCTGTGTTCAGCACAGTGTTCTTTCATTGTCATAATGCACCACCAGACTGGCCCCTGATAGCCATTCTTTATGGCATACACTTATGTGAAGAGCCTTATATAAAGATATTTCCAAACAGATACAAGCAATCTAGTTTCACCACATTGTTATTTGAGTAAATATATCTTATATTCTGTCATGGCTATAGTGAATGTTTTATAAGTCTTACATGAAGATGTTCCTCAACAGCTACCTGCAAGGTGGATTCAGCACAGCGTTCTTTAATTTTAGGAAAGTGATGTCTGAGTATTAGCCATTCTGTATGGCATATACTGAAAGTAGAAAGGCCTTATCTGAAGATGTTGCCAATCAGCTACAAGAAAGCTGGTTTCACAATAGTGTTTTTCATTGAATGAATGGATATTGTGTCATGCCTGCAGTGATGTGTATGATAAGTCTTTCATGAAAATGTTCCTAAACAGCTACCTATGATGTTCTTTCATTGTATGAAAGTGGTAGCTCTTCAACCACATAGGGGATCTGCCCCACCTCCAATGCCTGAAACAATTGTTTGCTGCCACACCAGGGACCAGTGCCACCCAGCTACTCTCCTGAGAGAGCTGACAACAGCCTTGCAGGGTAGATGCCTACAGCAAGTGTGAGTCCCTAAGCCTAGCAACCAGCCATGCTGGATACCTCCTTATTTAACAGAAAAACTGCAGGAGGATTGTCATATTAGACTTTTCAGCCAACAATGCTGGTATCCCCTGCCCAATAAAGTGACTGAAGGGACCATAGAAGTCACATGCAGCTGAGCCTTACAACCAGCTAGCCAGGGACAGAGTAGCCTTCCCATACACCTGCAGTAAGAGCCACCCTGCCACAACAGGACACACACAGCCCACACAGGGGACACATTTGGAACACTGGAATAGGTAATGACAGGGAAGCATGTTTCTTGGTTTCATAAGGAATCTCTTACATAAAGCCCATTCTCTAAGATTGGGAGACATAGCAGATATACCTAAAACATAGATATAAGCACAGAGAAATAGGCAAAATAAGGAGACAAAAGAATATCTTCCAAATATGGAACAGGGCAAATCCTCTGAAAAAGAACTAAATGAAACAGAGACAAATAACTTACTTGATAAAAAGTACAAACTAATCATGATAAGGATGCTCACTAATCTTGGAAGAGGAATAGATGAACATAGTGAAAAATTGAACAAAGTATTGGAAAATATAAGAAAGAACCAACTAGAACTAAAGAATAAAATAAAGGAAAGGGAAAATTCACTAGAGGATATCAATAGCAGCATAGATGATACAAAAGAACAGATCAGTGAGCTGGGTGAAAGACCAGAGGAAATCACCCAAGCTGAACAGAAAAAATAAAAAGAATGAGGACAGTCTAAGGGACATCTGGGACAACATCAAGTGCAATAACTTCTTTATTAGGTGTCTCAGAAGGAGAAGAAGAGAGACAAAGAGGTAGAGAAGCCATTCAAAGAAATAATTGCTGAACCCTCCTACCTAAGGAAGGAAACAGACATCCAGAGACAGGAAACACAGAGAGCACCAAACAAGAAGAACCCAAAGAGGACCACACCAAGACAAATGATAATCAAAATGACAAGAACTAAAGACAAAGAGAAAATCCTAAAAGCTGCAAGAGAAAGGCAATAAGTTACATAGAAAGGAAATCCCGTAAGTCTATCCACTGACTTCTCAGTAGAAACCTTACAGGCTAGAAGGGAGTGATGTGACTTATTTAAAGTGCTTAAAGGAAAAAGCCTACACAAGAATACTCTACCTGGCAAGGTTATCATTCAGAATGGAGGGAGAGATAAACAGTTTTCCAGACAAGCCAAAACTAAACGAGTTTAATATCAATAAGCCAGTCTTACAAGAAATGCTAAAGGGACTTATTTAAGTGGAAAAGACAAAAACCACAGATAGGAATAAAAAATTTATCAACAAAACCAAACAAGAAAATCATTGTTAAAGGCATATATACAATACAGGTAGCAGATCAACCACCTATGAAGTGAACATGAAGGTCAAAAGACAAGATTGCTAAAATTATTTCCATGATAAGAGGATAACAGATACACATGCACAAAAAAGGGGTTAAATATGATAGCAAAAATATAGAATGTGGGAGAAAGGGAGTAAAAAGTAGAGCTTTTAGCAAGAGGTCAAACTTAAGAGACCATCAACATTATATAGATGGCTATATATACATATATTATTATATATGAACCTCATGGTAATCACAAACCAGAAACCTATAATAAATACACAAAAAATTTAGAGAAAGGAAGCCAACATAATACTAAATAAATCCATCAAACCATAAGGGAAGAGAGCAAGAGAAGAAGAGCGGAACAGAGAATAACTAAAACACCCAGAAAAAAAGTAACACAATGGCAATAAGTACATACTTATAAATAGGTACTTTAAATGTCAATAGACTAAATGCTACCATCAAAGACATAGGGTGGCTGATTGGATAAAAAACAAGACCTATATATATGCTGCACACAAGAGACACACTTCAGACCTAAAGACACTCATAAACTGAAAGTGAGGGATGGAAAAAGATACTCCATGCAAATTGCAATGAAAAGAAAGCTGGGGTAGCGATACTTATCTCAGACAAAAGAGACTTTAAAACAAAAACTGTAACAAGAGACAAAGAAGGGCACTATGTAATGATAAAGGGAACAATCCAACAAGAGGATACAACACAGGTAAATGTCTATGCATCCAACATAAGAGCACCTAAATATATAAAGTAATTATTAGCATAAATAAGGAGAAATAGACAACAACGAAATAATTTTAAAGGACTTTAATACTCCGCCTACATCAAAGGATAGATCATCCAAACAGAAAATCAATCATGAAACTTTGGCCTTAAATGAAACATTAAACCAGATGGACTTAGTAGGTATATATGGAACAGAACCCACATTCTTTTCAAATGGACATAGAACTTTCTCCAGTATAGATCACATCTTAGGCCATAAAATGTTTGAATAAATTTAAGAAGATTGAAATAATACCAAGCATCCTTTCTGACCACAATGGTATGAACCTAGAAATCAACTACAGGAAGAAAATTGGAAAAACCACAAAAATGTGGAGATTAACCAAAATGCTACTGAATAATGATATGATCAAAGGAGAAATAAAAAAATACCTGGAGACAAATAAAAATGAAAATACAACTTGCCAAAATTTATGGGATACAGCAAAAGTGGTTCTAAGAGGGAAGTTTATAGCAATGCAAGCCTACCTAAACAAACAAGAAAAATCTCAAAAAATCTAACAGTGCACATAACAGGACTGGAAAAAGAAGAACAAGTAAAGCCCAAAAGCAGTAGAAGGAAGTAAATAATAAAAATAAGAGCAGAAACAAATAAAATAAAGGCTAAAGAACAATAGAAAAGAATCAATGAAAATAAGAGCTGGTTCTTTGAAAAGGTAAACAAAATGGACAAATCCTTAGTCAGAATCATCATAAAAATAAGAGAGAATGCTCAAATAAATAAAATCAGACATGAAAGAGGAGAAAATTACAATGAAAACCTCAGAAATATAAAAGATTATGAGTATATGAAAAGCTATACACCAATAAATTGGATAAACTAGAAATAATAGATAACTTCTTAAAATCATACAACGTTTCAAAACTGAATCAAGCAGAAATGGAAAATTTGAATAGACCAACCACCTGTAAGGGATGGAAACTGTAATCAAAAACCTCCCAGAAAATGAAAGTCCAGGAATACATGGCTTCCCTGGTGAATTCTACCAAACATTAAAAGAAGACATAATACCTATCAATTTCCAGCTCTTTCAAAAAATAAGAGGACGAGAATCTTCTTAACTCATTCTACAAGGCCAACGTTACCTTACTACCAAAACCAGACAAGAACAACACAAAAAAAGAAAATTACAGGCCAATATCACTGATGAACATTGATGCAAAAATCCTCAACAAAATACTAGCAAATTGAATGTAACAATACATTAAAAAGGTCATACACAATGATCAAGTGGGATTTATTCCAGGAATGCAGAAATGGTTCAACATTTGCAAATCAATCAAAGTGAAACACCACATTAACAAAAGGAAGACAAAAATCACATGATCATCTCAATAGATGCAGAGGGAGCATTTAACAAGATACAGCATCCATTTATGATAAAAACTCAGAATAAAATAGGTATAGAAGGAAAGCAAGTCAACATAAAAAGGCCATAAATGGCAAACCCACGGCTAATATCATTCTCAATGGAGAAAAACTGAAAACTATCCATCTAAGAACAGGAACCAGATAAGGATGCCCACTTTCACCACTCTTATTTAATATAACCTTGGCAGTCCTACGTGGAGCAATCAGTCAAGAAAAAGAAAGAAAAAGAATCCAAATTGGAAAAGAAGTGAAACTATGACTATTTGCAGATGACATCATTTTATATATAGAAAACTCTAAAGAATTCAACAAAAATTTCCAGAAATAGTAAATGAATACAGTCAATTTGCAGGATACAATATCAACATACAAAAATCAGTTGCATTTCTATACAGTGACAACAAAGTAGTAGAAAGAGAAATTAAGCATACAATATTATTTACAATTGCAACAGAAAGAATGCAATACGTAGGAATAAACTTGACCAAAAAGGTGAAAGACCAGTACACTGAAAATTGTAAAATTTTGTCAAAAGAAATAGAAAGCACAAAGACATGGAAAGATATTTCACACTCTTGAACTGGAAAAATTAACATAGTTAAAATGTCCGTACTTCCTAAAGCAATCTACAGATTCAATGCAATCCTTATCAAAGTTACAATGACATTTTTCACAGAAATAGAGCAAAGAGTCATAAAATTTAAATGGAACAACAAAAGGCCCTGAATAGCCAAGGGAATCCTAAGAAAAACAACAAAGCTTGATACATCACACTCCCTGATTTAAGAATACACTACAAAGCCTTAGTAATCAAAACTGCATGGCACTGTCACAAAAACAGACACACAGATCAATGGAACAGAATTGAAAGCCCAGAAATAAAACCGCTCATCTATGAACAGTGAATTTTTGACAACGGAGCAGAGAACACACCATGGAGAAAGGAAAGTTTCTTCAATAAATGGTGTTGGGAAAACTGGGCAGCCACATGAAAAGAATAAAACTAGACCATTATCTTACCCCATACACAAAAATTAACTCAAAGTGGATTAAAGACTTGACTGTAAGACTGGAATCATAAGACTTCTAGAAGAAAACATAAGCAGTATGCTCTTAGACTTTGGTCTTATCAGTAAATTTCAAGAACCATGTATGACAAGGCAAGGGAAACACTAGAAACAATAAACAAATGGGACCAAATAAAACTAAAAAGCTTCTCCACAGCAATGGAAACCATCAACAAAACAAAAACACAACCTAACAACTGGGAGAAGACATTTATAAACCATATATCTGATAAGGGGTTAATATCCAAAATATCCAATGAACTCATACATCTCAACAACAAAAAAACTAACATCCCAATTAAAAAATGGGAGAAAATCTGAAAAGACAGTTTTCCAAAGAAGATATCCAGATGGCCAACAGGAACATGAAAAGTTGTTCAACATTAGTAATTATTAGGGAAATGCAAATCAAAACTACAATGAAATATCACTTCATGTCCATCAGAATGGCTATAATTAACAAGAGAAGAAATGACAAGTCTTGGAGAAGATGTAGGTAAAGGGAAGTATCCTACATTGCTGATGGAAATGCAAGCTGGTGTAGTGACTATGGAAAACAGTATGGAGATTCCTCAAAAAATTAAGAATAGAAGTACCATATGATCCAGCTATTCCACTGCTGGATATTTATCCAAAGAATAGGAAAACATGAATGTGTAAAGATAGATGCACCCTATGTTCATTGCAGCATTATTCACAATATCCAAGACTTGGAAACACCCTAAGTGCCCATCAAGGGACGTAGTCTTTGGGTTATGAGCATGATAGGTATGATGTAGTCCCATTTGTTTCTTGTTTCCTTTATTGCCCTTTCCCAGACAGATATGCTTCTTCCAAATATGAGGCTAAGAAAAATGACAAAGAGCACCCTACCTACGTTATCTTCCAGAAGTCTCATGGTTTCCAGTATTACATTCTAGACTTTAATTCATTTCGAGTTGATGTTTGTGCCTGGTGTAACACCATGGTCTACTCTCCTTGTCTTACATGAGACTCTGCACTCTTCCCAACACCATTCATTGTAGAGACTTTCCTTTCTCCACTGTCTCCTCTTGGCTCCGTGGTCGAAAATGGGGTGTCCATATATGTGTCTCTACACCTCTGGGCTCTTGACTCTGTTCCTTGGTTCTGTTTCCTTGTTTTGCATCCCAGCCTGCGCTGTGTCCATTTCAATTTCTTCATCCTATATGTTGAAATCAGAAAGTGTTATACATTGAGCTTTGTTCTTTTTCCTCAGGATTCCTTTGGCTATTCGGGTTCTTTTGTTGCTGGATGTGAACTTCAGGATGCTCGCTTCTATCTCTGTGAGAAATATTGCTGCAATTTTGACTGGGACTGCATGGAATGAAGAGATTTCTCTATGCGGTGTGGACATTTCAAGTCTGTTAATTCTTCCATTTCAAGAGCATGGAATATCCTTCCGCTTCCTTGTATCTTCTCCCATTTCTTTCTGCAAAGGTTTGCTAGTTTTCTGTTTACAGAGCTTTCACCTGTTGGGGTGAGGTTATTCCTAGGTATCTTATTCTTCTTACTGGCATCCTTTTTCTTGTTTATTGAGGTTCAATTTTCCTATTCTTTGCAACTTTTAATTTGTTTCCTTTTGAAAGAGATTTATCACTGTGCTCACATCTGCTGGAAATGCTCCTGTATTTGCTGAGGAAGAGTGGCCCTGTCTAACGTCGCTTCTCATCGGCCTCTACATTACCTCCCTCGCCTGCCCCAGAATGGCTGTACCAGCGGTGAGGAGGTTTACCCCCAGGATTCTATGCTGCCAACTCTTGGCTGCCGACGCAGAATGCGCGGACTTCTCCAATTCTTTGCTGACCAGCCCCATTCATGTTCCCTCGGCAACCTGCATTTGAGGGGAATGTGACTTAAATAGGCTACTTCAGCCCAACTCTGGCACTGAGTAGATGTAGCCAGTTTGTATTTTTGGTCAACTGTGATGTCAGAGAATTTGTCATAATTGTGTCTCTGCTCTCCTGGCAAGCTTCATGGACACAGGGTTTCATAGGACGTTTGGAGGAGTCTCATACCCACCCTTTCCAGGTAGCCCAGGTTTTACCTCGCTGCAGTTTTTTGGTTTGCGTCACTTTCTGACTTTCAAAAGTTCAATCAGAGTCTGTCTAAAGCCTGACATCTTTCGTTGTGGATTATTCAGGTGTTATTTGTGTTTGCCTTCCCTATTCTGAGCCCATTTTGTTTTTCCATAGTATAATCATCATGGTCTTTCTCTGATTTCCCCCTTTGGTATGCTTGTCAGCCCGTTCTCCTTCATCCCAAGGTATCAATTTTCTATTTCTTTAACCACCCTATGTTCTATAGGCCTACGTGTGAGTGCTTTTCATTGTTGGGTGTTGTCTTTGAATTTACATTGGTCACTTGTAGCAATCTTTACCATGCTAGCCTTGGTCAAAATGAGCACTGTGAACACGTGTTCATCTTGGTTGGTCTGACATTCTGAGATCTTAAACTCCAAATTCTAGGTTGTCATGTTAACCTTCTTCATGAACATAATGTACCCGAGACAAATTAGACAGATGTGATGAATTCCATTCCAGGTAAGATACATTTCTGTCTCATTTCTGGATTTGGGAAGTTTCGATCTTGACCCCCGATCCTTGAACGTTCCACTAGATTATGTCTAGATACTGGCTTACTGTATTTCTATAAGGTGTGTTATTTGTTTGATTTACAACCTCAGCTATGGCATGTTTTTTTTTCTATAAAGATAATTGTAATGTTCTAATTTTCAGACAACCTCCTTTCACATGGTGTCAATACACGTCATCAGTAATCATTCTACTCCAAGAGATGGGGGAGAGTATTTCATTGGAGCCAAACTGAGCACACTAGCCTGGTAGGGCATCCCTCACAAAGCAATGAAGCCCTCTGGAAAAGGGTGATTCTCAGCACACTTCTGGAGCCCTGCCAAACAATGCGACATATCCGGAGCATGATGGGGGTCTAGTCCTTCAAGGGTTCAAAGAGATGTATTGTGACACATTAGCATGTACCCAGTGGGCCTCCGTAATGCCAGAGCTATGGAAAGTGAGACTTCTCTTCAATGAGTGCTAGGGGCATAGGAAGGGAAGCATCGATCCTTCTCTACAATGTCCTCAGGAGATCTGTCTTGATTTGGGATTATGATTACAGCAGAAGGACAATGTAGGTCTGATAAGACCCAAGTCCAGCCTCTGGTTTCAAGTCAAGTTGCAAGCTTCAATCAGCACGGCCTTCACATCTACTTGAGTAGATAACAATGTTCTCCACTCAGTGCTTGTCTCTCTGTTATTTATTGCTTCTTCACAATGACTTCTTTCTTATCCCTTTAATCAACGGCAATTCTAACTCTACAAGTTTCAGTGCTGGTTTCTGTTTTTAAATTCTTTTCTGGGTATCTCTCACTTGAGTATCGTAGCCTAGGACAATCCTCAGACTATAAAGATGAGGCCATCTTGGGTGACATGTTCACTGTGATATCATAAACACCCTCAAACTTCTCAGTTGTCCCGGCATCTTACATGCACACAGTATTTCAGAGCCATCTGATATCAGTCTAACTGCTCACCCTTTCCAGCTAAGATGGTTTTCCATTTCCTGGATTTCTTGTGTGTTTATAACTTTATGTTTGGACTTTTAAATGTCTACTACATTCTCTCTAGACACTGAATTCTTTACTTTAAGTTTATCCTTGGTTTTATCTGTCACATTTTGTGGATATGGCCAAATATGTAGACTTTCCCCAGAAAAATTCCACGAGTCCCTCCCAAGTTGAAGTTGCCCAGCCAATCCTCTGATGTTCCATGATCGTGTCATCTTGTGCAGTCCGACAATTCCACCTATGCAAGTCACATCACTTCCTCCATTCTGTATTTGAGAAGTGTACCAGATGCGTCATAGATTGCAATATTTTCATTTTGTTTTCCTGGTGCATATCTATAAGGTATGCTCACAATTTCCACTTATGTATGATCTCTGCCCGCACCATACCATGAAATCTATCTCTCCTGATGTTACTAATCAGATCAGCACCCGTGATGCGAATCCATGAGTCCCAGGTCACAGACTAGGAACGTGGGCTCTTACACACCAGAACACATGACTGGCCCTGAATTTTACTTTTGGACCAATCTTTTGCCTGAAATTGGGAAGAAGCTGGCCTGCTGTGATTATTCGTGAAGGTAGTGAGTAGTAACCTCACAGAAGGTAACATTTTCCCTTGGTTCATGAGTTTAGCATGGAACACGTTGTCTTTGTAGTATTCTTCTTAATTTATTTGCAATGGTCTACTTTTCTGTAGCATCATTAAGCATTTGGAGGAGATTCACAATCCTTGAAAGTTTATCTTCTCTAATCTCTTTCAGTCTCAAAAGCTTTATGCCATGAATCTGCACAGCTTTTTGGATTTTTTCTTTCCCTCTGGGAACCACCAATCCAAAGTGAAGGCTGCCATCAAAGCTAAAATGCTCCATTTGGCCCCAATGAAATTCTCTCCCCCTATCTCTTGTCATAGAAGAGTATTGATTATGTGTTTTGATACTGTATGTGAGGAAGTTGGCTGAAAATTAGAACATTACACTTATATTTAACAAAAAATAAACATGCCAGAACTGAGGATGTAAACCAAACAACTAGCAAACCCTACAGAAATAAAGTAAACAAGTATCTAGACGTAATCTACTGGAACAATTAAGGATCCGAAGTCAAGGTCTAGCCTACCCAAATTCAGAAAAAAAGACATAAAAATGTCTTACCTGGAGAGAGGAATTCATCAGATTTGTCTAATGTGTCTCGGAAACATTATGTCCATAAGGTGGTTGCCAGGACAAATTAGAATTTGGGGTTTCTGATCTCAGAATGTCAAACCAACCAAGATGACCTCATGTTCTCAGTGCTCAGTTGGACCTAAGCCAGGATAACCAAGATTCCTTCAAGTGAACGATGGAAATTCAAAGACAAAACCCAACAATCATGAAAGCACTCACACATCGGCCTAGAGAACATATGGTGATTAAAGAAATACAAAATACCTAACTTGGAATGAAGGAGGACACACTGATGAGCATATCTATGGGAGACAGCTGTGAAAGACCATGAGGATTGATGTGGATTAAGGCTGCCCCCACTCGAAAGCCCAAGGTTAGCTGGTGAACATGCAGAACTATATGACCCGTTGAATTTCTTTTGGTATGAATTAGAGGTGCCCCAGTGAGAGAAGCCCAGGTCATGCTCACCTACATGCCTATCTATGGGGCCAGTTTTGTATCTAGTGTTATATGACCACACAATAACAAGAACCTATCTGAACTGAAATCATTTAACGACTTTTTACATCATCTTTTCTTTTTCCAGGAAAAATAAGTCACGTACCCATGCCTTATAAAATTAGTCCTTAACCTCAACTCCGGAAAGCAGCAGGAGCTGTGACTACCCATGGGTCCTTTCCCAATGCAGCAGCAGCAGCTCTTCACTGCCCATAGGTCCTGTCCCCATGCTATCCTGTACCATTGTCTAAATAAAAGAGCACCACTGCCAGACCTTGACGGTCCAAGAAATCTTTCTTTCAAGTCTTGAGCTTGCCGACCATGCATCATATCTTGTGGCCCGTATGGGGAACATGCTTCATCGGTTTGTGAGCTCGAATTCTGGTAAGTGCCCTTTTCTTCCTTGTGCCTCTCTCTTATTCTAGGATGGATCTAAATTCACTTCTCCATCAGGAACTGTCTTGAATAGCTGCATGAATTCATGTTTGCTGCCCATGGCTACTCTATGATGCAAATCTGGCATTCAGCTTGAAGAGAATCAGTACCTTAAGCCTAAGAGTGATGTAGAATGAATTAATCCATTCCTTCCTGACCCTATCTCTAATATATAAATTTTACGTGGGAACAGGTGAGCCATTTAAGTCATTAGGATGGTTGGCAATCTCCAAGACTCCCGTGCAAGTTTTCTATTCTTAAAACTGGATTGAGATACCTCCCATGGCACTTGACCATCTGAACTGTGTGAATGTCCCAATCGGGACTGCAGTTCAGGGAAAGTACCAAACTCTAACCTTTGGTTGAGTATTGGAAACCCTTCTTCAGAGAATGGCTCCAATACACAATTGGGTAGAATGTCCCCCAGCGTGGCGGAAACTTCTTCACTATTTCTCTACATCATGTTCTCTCTTAAACTTCTCCTATTCTCTTGGGGACCACTCACCAGGCACCTATTACTTCCAGGCAGAATAGGAAAGATGTTCACCAGGCACCTGTTACTGCCAGGCATACCAGGGAAGATATCCAAGGGATGCAATTCTGGGGGACACCCCCATCACCCCTTGCTATAGGCACCCCACAGTAGGAACAACAGGTAGGATGCTTCCCTAGGTTCAGGGTGGATTTTTAAGGTAATGGACCTGTCTCTTTCATCTTTCTTAGAGTTACAATGGCCAATTTCGTCCCCTTTTGAGCTTTGCAACCAGAAAACAAAGAAATCTTTCAACAGTCAAGTCCTACAACACTGGGAGCCCCAACTTTGGCTTTCTGGGCCTGATCACCCCAGCGACCCCAAGTAAGGTGCCCTCTGTTGGCGGTTGATTCATTGAGTATTTTAGTCACCTACTGAGTTGGCTATGATGTTAGGAGACCTGTGATTTATTCTGTGAACTGTCGTGCTAGGGTAGTATGCCCCAGCATTGGAACTGTTGTGTGACTTTTATCATGATAACCCTCTGGGAATGGCCATGAGGGTGAGGTCTGGTGTCTTCTTTTAATTTCTGTGTTTTGCTCATCATGTCCTCTGTTGTCACCAAGTCGAGCTTAAGTTCAGGCTGGACTTGACCAGAACCTGGACCTTCTGTAAAATCGAAAAACTTGAAAATATTTTGAAAGGGACTTAACTCTCAACCCTGCTACTGGGAGCCCCGGCCCCCAGCATGTTCCAGGCCTCTGGAGGCACTGCACCTTCGTCCAGTTCACTGTCAGTCTGACACTGGCTTTACTGCCATGGGGAATGACGTAAGCATCCCAAGAGACTCACCACTCAGGGTCATTCTAACTAATTAGAAACACTTTCAATTGTATGGGTATGCCCCAGAAACTCCATCTGGGGGAAAATTTGAGAGGTATCTCTGTGCCTTTCTGGTGCAGTTGGACAGGTAGATCAACCTAGAATGTCCTTCAAGTTACAGTCCAGTTTCTGAGAAATCAAGAGCAACTGTCCTTACAAAATCCTTGCAAGACTGGAAAGACAGCTCTAGAGGCAGTTCAGATTCCACCTTGTTCCTTTACCATGAAAAGGATTCTCATCCCCCCTCTCCAGGAATTACTATGTAGCCCATCACTCATTCTTAAGACTGAAAAAAAAAAGGAGGGGAAAGGATAAATGGTCATAAGTGCACCCTTGCAGAAAGTCTACCATCTCGAGGGTCTTCTCCATAAGTATTAGTAGAAAGGCTCAAAACAAAGTGTGGACTCATAACAGTGAGCTTTATATTATTGTACCTGATTCACTGGAGTAGTTTTTAAAACAATGGTTGTACAGTCTCTGTCTATGTGTGTCTATGTGTACATTATACGTGTGATATTTTTACCCCTGGATGGTATGGCCAAAATTAAGATCTCTGTTTAGTTGGCTTAAAGTAAGTGCTTACATAAATTCTAATGTAGTAGAAATTAACTCAGTGCCTTTCAAAGTTAACGTGATGTGAATTAACCTTTGGTAAATGAAAGCTTGTTAAAGTTTGTTGGTTTGATTGAAAATTATCTTGTTGTCAGAGTTGTCGGTATTTGCATAGGATGTAGGCATTCAGCATGGGTTTTCTAGTCATATAAGCTCACTTTCTTAAATTTGTCAGCAAAATAATAGCTTTATATGATGACCAGCTTTGTCTAATGCCTCATGAGGTTTCTGTAGGTGATCTGGACATAATTGTTGGAAAAAATGGTTTAAATACATAAAACTCATAAAAGTGAGTACAACTTTTATGCTCTGTATACTTGTTGAAAAACCAACAACTTCGAAATTTTTCTGTGTAACAATCTTGAGTTTTGCAAAGTTAAGTTAAATGATAAAAAGATGAATATGTGGGTCATTTTTGGATAGGCTGAAACACTGAATGATTATTAATAAACATATCTAAGTTATCTACTTTTGGCTTCTTCTTGAAGAGGCTAAAAGCGTTTGGGTGTATTAAAAAGCATGCCTTGTGTTTTATTGTAAAGCGGCATGTTTCTAAAGTTATGAAGTGTTTAGAATGCTGATATAAAAGACAATTCATAATTATTTACTTTTTTAGCGTTTAGTAGATCTGTTAAGGCTTAAAAGTTCTAATTAACTTATGGAATTAAAGCTACAGGAAATTAATAGGGAAAAGAGCTCTGTATTCAGGGAAGTTAAAATGTATGCTTTCAGTAAAAAAGTATAAAGAATGGAAATATTTTTGTTTGATGGGTGAAGAAAAATAAATTTGTCCTAATGTACTAGAAAGGAAAAAAGAAAGAGTTGTTGACAAATTCTGAAAACGAAAAAGAAAGTTGAAGAAGGTTTGTGAAGTAGAAATTCTGAAAGGAGTTTTATGCCTACTCAAGTAGACTAAAGTAAGTTCAATTAAGTGAATGAGTTTGAATGTGAAACATAAGTAGGTGCAGAAATTCAAATTTGGTTTTCTCTAAAAGGATACATTTTCTTGAACTTTGGAGCTGCTCTTGATAAAGAGGTTATAAAAGCTCTTCCTTTGAGTAAGTCTACCTAAGAGAGAAATGTGTTTTGTGAAAATAATGACTGAGGTCACTCTTAAGATTTTTGACTCTTTCTGTCATCCCTTTGAATAGATACCTGAGCATTGTTTCACAGTGAGTGTTGTTTCCTATTTGAAGAAGCATTTTAAAAACTTTGGCTATGTTTTGACAAGCTTCTCCCTCAAAAATATTCAAATCCTGAATGACGTCTTTCTTTTGACCTGGTAGACAGAAGAGAAATTACTCTGAGGATTTTCAGAGGGCCCCTGAGACTTCTCAAAGAAATTTGCTCTCTGTTCCTGTAAGGAGGAAAACATTAAACTAATTAGGCTTATTTTTTCTATTAAATTACATGGAAAACTGTGAAACAAGTGATGATAGATATTCTTAGGTGGTATTAGATGGGTAAATGATATTAATATAGATGTCTTCAAATTATATAGCATTCCTAAGATTCTGATCTTTCCTGGTTATCAGTCATAAGTCCACTTATTATCTGCAAGGGTCATATGTCACAGAAGTATCCAAGTTTCTTTGTCAATTGCCCTTTTGAGTCCTTTGTCCATTTGCAGATTGTTGTTGTTTTACTCTGATGCTTTTTTATTTTGCAAATATGTTTCATCTTCCGAGATATTCCTGGAAAGGATTCTGACACAGAGGATCTAAACTACAGGTTACTGATAAACTTTCAGATTGTAAAACTGAGCTGAGTAAGAAACTACAGAATTGTAACAGAAACTAAGCTCCTCGATCTGCTAAGGACAGATTTAGCTCAAGAATTGATTATACAGGACTGTGTGAACTGATGAGGACGATTATAATTTTTTAGGACTTCTATTTTGAAATATTGTTGAGTTTTGATGTGTTGTTTTGTTTTCTCATAATGAAGGAAATCTTTTTCTCTTTTCTCTTATGCTAACTATAACTTACAGCCATTTGGTGAAATTATACCTTTATGAGCAAAACTGAAACATTCATCTTTTTCTCTGTACCTTATCCCTTGAGAATTTGGAAACCCTTTGTGACTGAGTATGGTCATTTCGTGGCAATATTTGCATAAGTTCCATAAGAATCTGTTCTCCTTATAACAGGACACATTGGTTATATTACCAAGGCTTTGACTGGAATGTCATATTTGAAACATACAGGCTCAGCTATGACAAGACAGCATTTCAGGAACAAAGATTGGACTTTCTGGAATACAGCCACTCGGAAACACGGGCCTGGTACCATGTTTACAGAGATTCCTGCAATCTTACCCGTTAAGTAAGGAAATGTGCTTATTTGGCAGGTGCAAGTAACCTCCAAATACTTTGGGGGACCTGAAAGAGAACTCCACTCAAATCTGTAAGTACTGCAGGCCAAATCTGATGGCAAATCCTTGGCTTGGCTTTTCTGGCCTCTAGAGGCCTTCACAGTTAAATCCGAGATTCCTCATAAAAATTTCCAGCAAGGCATACTTAAAAAAGCCTGTATAAACAATTGCTATTCTTGTAGCTGTTATGTAAATAATTGGAGCATGTTGTATTGAAACTACACTTTACTTGCAAACCTGTTAATCCTGATTTGGCTATCTTTTGTAAAAATGAGGGTGATTTAAGAGAGGAAAAAATTATGTTTCTGTAGAAGCTATAGTAGGCATTCATGGATATTAGATTCTAGCTCTTTCTTCCACAAGATTCATCTATTACTAATTGTAATGTCTCCTTGTGCTCATCTATGTCTGACACCTGCGAGTTCCCTGGACACATTCAAACATTTTCTTTTAAAACTACTCCCCAAATACTAACTAGATTTGCCTTGTCACAGGTGGATTAGAAACAACAAGTTCCAAAGGTAAATTACCTAACTTATCGATACACACAGGGTGGACGATATGAAATTTGGGATGCATGTATTTGGTTCACTCCTACTAGTGGTCAACTCAATAAAAGGTCACTCTCTGTTGGGAACAAACCAATCAAACCTGTGATACATGGCCTAATAACAGCCGACCTATGGGAAAAATTCGCTGTTATATGTATTCTCATATCATAGTCTTAAAAAAGTACTGATTGGTTTGGGACTCACTGGGATAGACAGCCCAGCACACTTTGGTTAGTCCCTAATGGTGCTCAGTGGCTATGCGGCTCCAATTTATGGCCTTTGCTGCCTCGTAAATGGATTGCACGATGCACACTAGGCTTTGGCTGGATGCAGGGTAGATCTACATTTACTACATCTACTCCTGCTAACCTACCCAACTGCAGCAGCCCTGGACCAGCTCTGTCTTCCACTGGTATGACCATCTTTCCGCAATTTTCCTTCCCCAATTAGGTATCGAAAGTGTCGTCTTGCACATGGAAGTCCTAAACAAATTTATTATGAAGGCATTAAATGACACACAACATAGCATTTCGCTGCTCAATTTAGAAGTATCCCAAGTGTGAAAGGCAGTCCTCCAAATCCAAATGGCACTGGATGTCTTGACAGCAGCACAAGGGGGCACCTATGCCATTATAAAAACTGAATGTTGTGTCTATATTCCTGACTACCGTCAAAATATTTCTGGCTTCCTATCCCAACCACCAAATTAAATCCATGTGTTATCAACCCTAACTCTAAACGATTGGTTGAACTCCAAGTCAGGACCAGGTTTCTGCACTACTTCAATACGTTATACATTGGGTTAAACATACTGCTTGTATTTCTTATGATATTTTGTTGTCTGTTTCATTGTTTGTCTTCCGCATGTGAAAAAAGTTTCACCTCCTGGACCACCTCTCGTCAAATGATTCTCTCGTCTCCAGAGGCTCTGTATACCTTGTCAGCCTTGAACTCCACAGGTGAAGCCTTCCAGTCCACTGAACTTCCTACTTGTACCTATGACCCCATTTAGGGACAGCTCTGTGACCTTGTACAGCCATAAGTAGTTACAGAAGACTGACCATCGTCCATATCCCCAAACCTCTCCAGTCCAAATGGGTTCAGGGGGTGTTTATGATGTGGATTAAAGCTGCCCCAGCTAGGGAAGCCCAGGGTGATCTGGCCTACATGCCAAACTATATGAGCCGGTGGAATTAGAGCTGACTCAGGGAGAGAAGCCCAGGGCATCATCATGTACATGCTGATCTATATTGCCAGATCCGTATCTAAAGTTACATGACTGCACAATAACCAGACCCCATCTGCACTGAAATCATTTAAAGACATTTTACCACATCATTTCTTTTTCCAGTAAAAATAAATCATGTACCCATGACTTATAAAACTAGCCCTAACCCTCAACTCAGGGTAGCAGCAGGAGCTTTGACTGCTCATGGGTCCCATCCCCAGGGAGCAGCAGCAACTCTTCACTACCCATGGGTCCTGTCCCCATGCTATCCCGTACTATTCTCTAAATAAAATAACACCAGTGCCACACCTTGAATGTCCGAGAAATCTTTCATTCGAGTCTTCAGCTCACCGAGCCCATATTAACAATTATAACATGGAAAACAAAAAACCGTCCCAGAAAATGGAAGGCACACAGAAATCACAGCTGAATAATCCACAATGAAAGATGTCCGTTTCAGAAATACCCTGAACGTTCAAAAGACAGAGAAAGTCACAAAACCAAAAAATGCAGCAAATGTCAAACCTAGGCTAAATGGTAAGGGTGAGTTATGAGACTGCTAAAATGGGGCTCTGAAAACCTGTGTCAATGAAGTTTGCCGTGATGGCAGAGACACAATTCTGAGAAATCCTCTGACATCACAGTGGAGAAGAAAAACAAACTGGCCTCGTCTACACAGTGCAAGATTTGTCCCAAATAGCATATTCAACTCACATTCCACATCAAATGCAGGTTTCCAATGGAACATGAAAGGTGCTGGCCAGTGGTGCAGTGGTGAAGTCCACAAATTCTGGGTCGGCACCCAGGGCAGACCATGCAGAATCCTGGAGGTGAACCTCCTCACCGATGGTCCAGATATTCTGGGGCAGGCGTCCAAGGTAGTGTAGAGGCAGATGGGAAGCAACGTCAGACAGTGTCATTCTTGCCCAGCTAATACAGCAGCATCACCACCAGATGTGCGTACAGCCATAAACAGCTGCCAAAACAAAACCAATGAAAAGTTTCAAAGAATAGAAAAACTGAACCTCTGGGAATAAAATGCAAGTAAGAAGAATAAGATTTCTAGGAATAAGCTTAGACAGACAGGTGCAAGCTATGGAAACCGAAAACTAGCAAAGCTTTAGGGAAAGAAATTCCAGAAAACACAAGGAAACAGAAGGGTATTCGTGCTCTAGGAATGTAAGATCTAAAATACCTGAAACGTCCGTAATGGATAAAGCAATCTCTGTATTGCTTGCAATCCCAGTCAAATTTACAGCAATCTTTCCCACAGAAATAGAAGAGAAAATCCTAAAGTCTCTATCCAGCAACAAGGGACGCTGAATACCCAAAGGAATTCTGAGGAGAATGAACAAAGCAGGACGTATCACACTTTGATTTCAACATGTAGGATGAAGTGCTTGGTACCGAACCAGCACAGCCTGGTCCCAAAAACAGGCACAAAGACCAATGGAACAGGATGCAGAACCCAAAGGTCAACTCACACATATATGGACAGCACATTTGCAATGAAGAAGGCAAGAGGAGACAGTGGAGAAAGGAGAGTCTCTAAAATAAATGGTGCTGGGTAGACTGCACAGCCACATGCAACCCAATAAGAGTAGATCATGATGTTACACCAGGCACACACACCACCTCGAAATGGATTAAAGCCTTCAACGGAAGTCTTGAAACAGTGAAACTTCTAGGAGAAAACACAGGCAGCTTGCTCTTTGCCATCTGGGGTAGCCGCCTGTTTGGAAGAAGCATGTGTGACTAGGCAAGGGCAACAAAGAAAAGAAGAAAGAAGCAGGACTCCATCCAACGTAGAAGCTTCTGTCCAGCCGGGGAAACCGTCCACTCAATGCAAAGACAGCACAACAACAGGGAGAGGATGTTTCAACCACACATCTGAGAAGGGCTGAATAGCCAAAAGACCCAATGACCACAGACGTCTCCACAAGAGAAAAAACAAGCCCATTAAAACCTGGACAGAAGATGGAAACAGAGATTTACCCCAAGAAGACAGAAAGGTGGCCAACAGCTGTATGAACACATGTTCAACACCATTAAGTATAAGGCCAATGCAAATCCTCACGGCAATGAGATGACAGCTCCCTGTGTTCAGAATGGCTATAAGGAACAAGACAGGAAACAACAAGTGTCAGAGAGAAGGTGGAGAGAAGGGAAGAGTCCTGCACCTCTGGTGGGAGTGCAAACCGGTGAGGGCACTAGGCATAGCCATGTGAAATTGCCTCAGAAATTTCCAAGTCCATCTACCATATGATCCAGCTATTCCTCTCCAGCGTGTTTATCCAAAGAACTGCGAAACACTAATGCACACAGATCCGTGCCCCGCTGTGTTCACCACAGCCTTACTCCCGATATCCAAGACTTGGAAGCCGCCCTGGTGCCCATCAAAGGACCAATGGAGAAGGAAGTTGGGCTATATCCACACAAAGGCAAAACACTCAGCTGTAAGAAAGAGTGCAGTCCAGCGATTTGTGACAGCAGAATCACTCCTGAGGGTGGGAGGGGACCTGAAACAAGCCCAAGGGAGAAATCAAATACCATCGCATCTCACTTACAAGCAGAAGATTAAAATAAGGACCAACAAACAGGTAGAACGTGATATGGGATTGGTGGTTCCCAGAGGGAACGGGTGGCAGTGGACGGCGGGAGAAAGAGTTGATTAGGCACAAGTGTGGGGTGTGCGCCTGTAATTAGGTTTACTGTGGGGAAGAAGATGTAGCATACACAGAAGTCTAAATCTATGAGGATGTAAATCTGAAAGCTATAGGATTCTCTAATGCTAGGTTATGGAAATCAATTCACCTAAAATCAAAACTCCATAAAGGCAAGCAGGTTTAAGGGATAAAGTTTGCAGGCTGAAAGACTTTAGAGATTATGAACTTCAAAGGATTGACAATTACCTCGAAATGCTTAATGATGCAACATAAAGGTAGACCATTGCAAAGAGATGAAGAGGAACACTACCAACAGAACATGACCCGTGCTAAACCCCTAAGCCAACTGGAAATGTTGCTGTCCACGATGTTACTGGTAATTACTTTTTGAATAATCTATGAAGACCAACATCTTCCCAAGTTCAAGCCAAAGGTTGGTCCAAAAGTCCAATTCAGGGCCAGCCCTCTGGTGTAGTGGGTAAGTGTCCATGTTCCACTTGGGCGGCCTGGGACTGGCAGGCTGGCATCTCAGGTGCAGATCCGATTAGGAGCATTAGGAAATATAGATTTCAAGGTATGGTGCCGACTGAGATCATGAAGAAGTAGAAATTGTGAGGATACCTTATGAATATACACCAGGAAATGAACCATGACAATATTACAATCTATGAACACATCAGGTACACTTCCCCAAATGATGAAGGAAGGAAAACATCTGACCTGCCAAGGTGGAAACACCAGACTGCTATGAGTTGACATGATCATTGCTCATCAGAGGATTGCTTGGGTAACTTCAGCTTTGCAGGGACTCCAGGACTTTCTGTGGGGAAGTCCACACATTTGGCCACATCCACAGAAGATAAGAGATAAATCCCAGGACTATCTTAAAGGAAAGAAACCATTGTCTAGAAGGAATGTAGTAGAACTTTCAAGGTTCGAGGATAAAGTTAGAAACCGACAAGAAGTCCAGAAAAAGGAAAACTATCGCACCTGGAAAGGGGGAGTCGTCAGACTGGTATGAGATGGCTCTGAAACACTGTGTGCATGGAGGTTGTCAGGACAACTTAGAATTCTGAGCATGTTTATGACATCACGGTGACCATGTCACCAAAGTTGGCCATAGGTTTCCAGCTCTAGGATTGGCCTGGGCTAGGATATTCAAGTGAGAGGTACACAGAAACAGCTTTTCCAAACACAAACCGGGCACAGAAACTTGAAGACATCAAAGAGACGCTAATTCAAGGGATGAGAAAGGAATCATTGGGAAGAAGAGACAATAGAGGGTCAAGTACTCAGAGGACAACATTGTCATCTACGGAAGTCTGGGGAGGCCATGCTGATTCAAGCTGGAAATGTGTTCTGAAAAACGAGGCTGGACCCGGGGCTTATCAGACCTACGTTGTCCTTCTGCCTTACCCATAAGACAAAGTCAAGAATGATCAATTGAAGACATTGAAGAGAAGAATCGAGGCCTCCTTTCCTAGGCCCCTAGCATTCTTGAAGAGAATTCTCACTTTCCACAGCTCTCAAGTCACGGGGGCCCACTGGGTATATGCCAATATGTCACAAGAGAGCTCATTGATGCCTTGAAGGAATGGACCCCTGCCATGCTTGGGTATGTCTCTTGGTTTGGAAGGGCTCTAGAAGTGTGCTGAAAAGTACCCTTTTGCAGAGGGCTCAGGTTACAGGGCTCAGTGGGATCAGTGAGATTCTCTCCTCATATCTCTTACCGTAGAAGGAGTATTGATTATGTGTTTCGAAACCACACGTAGAAAGGATGGCAGAAAATTAGAACATTACCATTATACTTAAAGAAAAATAAACATGCCACAGCTGAGGATGTAAATCAAACAAATAACAAACCCTGTGGAAATAAAGTAAGCCAGTATCTAGACGTAATCCAGTGGAAAGTTCAAGGATCGGTGGTCAAGCACGAGACTTCCCAAATCCAGAAAAGGGACAGAAGGTCTCTCACCTGCAGAGAGGAATTCATCAGATTCATCTAATTTGTGTCGGAACCATTGGGCCCATGAAAGTGGTTGCCACGATAACCTCGAACCTGGAGTTTATCATCTCACAATGTCAAACGAACCAAGATGACCACGTGTAGTCAGTGCTCAGTTGGATCTAGGCTAGGATAGCAGAGATTCCCTCAAGTGAACGATGAAAATTCCAGGATAACACCCAACAATCACGAAAGGACTCACACCTTGGCCTACAGAACATATGGTGATTAAAGAAATACAAAATTCCTAAAATGGAGTGAAGGAGAACGCACTGATAAGCATGTCAAAGGACAAGCTCATAAAGAACATGACGATTAGACCATGGAAAAGAAAACAGGGTCCCATAAAATGGAAGGCCAACAGAAATCACACCTCAATAATCCACAGTGAAAGATGTCAGTCTTTAGACAGACTCTGCTTGAACGATTGAAAGTCCGGGAAAGTCACAACCCCAAAAACTGCAGGGAAGGTCTAACCTGGCCTAACTGGGAAGGGTGAGTTATGAGACTGCTCCACGCGTGCTCTGAAACCCTGTGTCCACCAAGCTAGACTGGACAGCAGAGACACGATTCTGAAAAATCCTCCAACATCACAGTGGGCCACAGAAATAACCTGGCCTCATCTACACAGGGCCAGAGTTGGGTTCAAGTAGCATATTCAGGTCACATTCCACTCAACCGCAGGTTGCCAATGCAGCATGAAACGGTCCAGCCAGTGGGCCAGCGGTGAAGTCCACGTGTTCTGGGTCAGCAGGCCAGGGTCAGCCGCATGGAATCCTGGGGGTGAGCCTCCTCAACGCTCGTCCAGCCATTCTGGGACAGGCGTGCGAGCTAGTGTAGAGGAAGAGGGGAAGCGATGTTAGACAGCGCCACTCTTCCTCAGCAAAGAGAGCAGCACGGCCAGCAGATTTGAGCACAGCCATAAACTTCTGCCAAACAAAACCAATTAAAAGTTGCAAAGAATAGAAAAGCTGAACCTCAAAAAAAACCCATGCCAGTGAGAAGAAAATGATACCTGCGAATAATCTTGGACAAACAGGAGAAAGCGATGGGAAACAAAAGCTAGCAAAGTTTTGGGGAAAGAAATTCCACAAGACACAAGGAAATGCAAGGCTATTCCGTTCCCTTCGAATGGAAAAACGGACAGACTTGAAACGTCCATACGGAATAAAGCTCAAATAAAAATGGGAAGCAATTGGATATATTGGACTATATGAGGAAGCCATTTGGTATAAACCTAATTCGGCCTGATTTTGTTTTTTCCAAAAGGGCCTGACTATGGCTATTTAGCACGCATTGCATATCTGCTTAGACATTTCCTATGGCCCTTGAGATAAAGGTGCAACTTCCCCCACATTAGCATTTCTTTAGGGATAAGCATTTCTCTCTAGGCTAGGAACTGATTGCTGCACTCACCCTTGACCACCCAGCTCACCTGTGACCAGTCAGCTGGAGACAACAGACTGCCACCCTACTGTGTTCACTGAGACAGAAGACCTACCTGCTATTTCCATCAATCACTGTGGCAACAGAGCAGTCTCGCGACTATTGTAAAAGGGACATTTCAATCCTATGTGAAACATCCTCTATGAGGGGAATACAACCAGTCTGTGCACCCCCACTTCTCTGATGCTCTTTCTTCCTTTGGGTAGAAAGGCCCCGGGTTATAATCCTCAGATTGAAGCTCAGAATAAACTCCCCCAAATTTTCATTTACAGATTGGTTACGGATTATTTTGTCGACAAAGCAATGTCTGGATTCCATGCAGTCCCAGTCAAAGTTGCAGCAATCTTTCCCACAGAAATAGAAGAGAGAATCCTAAAGTTTCTATCCAGCAACAAAGGACACTGAATAGCAAAAGGAATCCTTGGGAAAACGAACAAAGCAGCAATTATCACACTTTCTTACTGCCACATATAGGACGAAGAGCTAGGTACCAAAACAGCACAGCCTGGCCTGCAAAGGAGGCACACAGATGCATGGAACAGAATCGACAGCCCAGAAATCAACTCACACACCTATGGACAGCCCATTTTCGACCAGGGAGCCAAGAGGAGAAAGCAGAGAAAAGAGACTCTAGACAGGAAATGGTGCTGGAAAGACTGCACAGCCAGATGTAACACAATGAGAGTAGACCGTGATGTTACACCAGGCACACACACCACCTTGAAATGGATTAAAGCCTTGAATGGAAGACTTGAAACCGTGACACTTCGAGGAGAAAACGCAGGCAGCTTGCTCTTTGCCAGCTGGCTTGGCCGCCTATTTGGAAGAAGCATGTGTGACTGGGCAAGGGCAACAAAGGGAACAAGAAACAAGCGGGACTCCATCCAACGCAGAAGCTTCTGCCCAGCCAATGACACCATCAACTCAGTGCAAAGACGTCACAACAACTGCGACAGCAGGTTTGCAAACCACACATCGGAGAAGGGGTGAATAGCCAAAAGATCCAATGAAGTCATACATCTCCACAGGAGAAAAGTCAATGAGTCAAATAAATCCTGGGCAAAAGATGGAAACAGACAGCTCTCCCAGGAAGATAGAAAGATGGACAACAGGCTGTATGAAAAGATGCTCATCATCATTAAGTCTCTGCTCAATGCAAATATGAACGGCACTGAGATAGCAGCTCACAGTGGTCAGAATGGCTATAAGGATGAAGACAGGAACCAACAAGTTTCAGAGAGGAGGTGGAGAGAAGGCAAGCCTCCTGCACTGCTGGTGGGAGTGTAAACCGGTGCAGCCACTACGCGAAGTGGTGTGGAATTGCCTCAGAATTTTCAGAATCCATCTACCGCATGATCCAGGTACTCCTATGTGGCATATATATCCAAAGAACTTGCAAACGCTAATGCACAGAGATCCGTGCACCGCTGTGCTCACCACAGCCTTACTCCCGATATCGAAGACAGGGAAGCCTCCCTGGTGCCCATCAAGGGACAAGAAAGATGGGCTATAGCCACACAACGGCATAGCACTCAGCTGCAGGAACAGATGCCTTCCAGCCATTTGTGACCAACAGAATGGCTCCTGAGGGTTTTAGGGGAATGGAAACAAGCCCCAGAGGGAAGGTCAAATACCATAGGGTCTCACTTACAAGGAGAAGAGGAAAAAAAGGACCAAGAAACAGGTAGCACATGACATGGGATTTCTGGTTCCCAGAGGGAAAGGTGGCGGGGCCCAGAGGGAGAAATAGTTGATTTGACACAAGTGTGTGGTGAGGGCCTGTAATTAGGCTTACGGTGGTGAAGATGATGTAACATACACAGAAGTCTAAATCTATGAGGATGTAGATCTGAAACGTATAGGATGTTATAATGCTGGGTTATGGCAAACAATTCACGTAAAATCAAAACTCCCAAAAGACGTTAAGGTTCACGGCTTAAAGCTTTGGAGTCTGTAAGAAATTAGAGAAGATGAACTTCGAAGGATTGGTAATCACCTCAAAATGCTTAAGGACGCTACAGAAAGGTAGACCATTGCAAGGAGATGAAGAGGAACACTACCAAGAGAACGTGTTCCATGCTAAACTCATGAACCAGTGGAAAATGCTACCGTCCATGATGTTACTAACTGCCTTCACGAATGATCGAAGCAGGCCAACATCTTCCCAAGAACAGGCCAAATGTTTGTCCAAAATCCTAATTCAGGGTCGGCCCTGTGGTGTAGCAGGTAAGTGCCCAAGTTCTGATTGGGCGGCTCAGGCTTCACCTGCTATCATCAGGGTTGCAGATCAGATTACTAGCATTAGGAAATACAGATTTCACAGTATGGTGGGCACAGAGATCATAAAGAAGTAGAAATTCTGAGGAGACATTTTCAATACACACCGGAAAATGAAGCCTGAGAATATTACAACCTATGAATGCATAAGGTACAATTTCCCAAATGATGAAGGAAGGAAAACATGTGACCTGCCCAGGTGGAATTGTCAGACTCCTAGGAGATGACACGCTCATTGCGCATCAGAGAATTGCCTGGGTAAATTCAACTTGGGAGGAGCTCCAGGAATTTCTCTGGGGAAGGTCCACTCCTTTGACCACATCCACAAAAGATAAGGGAGAAAACCGGGGATACACTTCATGGAAAGAAACCCGTGTCTAGAGGGAATGTTGTAGACCTTTCAAAGTTCGAGGAGAAAGTTAGAACCCGACAAGAAATCCAAAACTGGCAAAACTATCCTACTTGGAAAATGGGAGTAGTCAGACTGGTATGAGATGGCTCTGAAACACTGAGTGCATGGAGGTTGTCAGTACAACTTAGAATTCTGAGGGTGTTTATGATATCACGGTGAACATGTCACCCAAGATGGCCACATGTTTACAGTCCAAGGGTTGGCCTAGGCTAGCAGAATCAAGTGAGAGATACCCAGAAACAGCTTTTCCAAACAGAAACCGGGCACAGAAACTTGAAGAGACCAATGAGACGCTGATCCAAGGCATGAGAAAGGAATCATTGTGATGATACTTCATGCTTTCTTCATTTTCTTCCATTCCAAGAGCACTGAATTCCCTTCCGTTTCCTTGTGTCCTCTGGAATTTCTTTCCCAAAGGTTTGCTATTTCTCGGTTTACGTAGCTTTCACCTGTTTTTGCAGGTTATCCCTAGATTACTTGTTTTTCTTTCTAGCATGCTTTTTTTTTTGAGGTTCAGTTTTTCCATCATTTGCAACTTTTAATTGGTTTTGTTTAGGCAGATGTTTACTGCTGTGCTCATATCTGCTGGCAACGCTGCCGTATTTGCTGATGAAGACTGGCCCTGTCTAACGTCGCTTCCCATCTGCCTCTACACTACCTCGGACGCCTGCCCCAGAAAGGCTGCACGAGCGGTGAGGAGGCTCACCCCCAGAATTCCACGCGGCCAACCACACGCTGCCGACACAGAACACGCGGACGTCACCTATGCAACACTGGCCAGCCCCTTTCGTGTTCCATTGGCAACCTGCAGTTGAGTGGAATGTGACTTGAATATGCTACTTGAGCCCAAATCTGGTCCAGTGTAGACGAGGCCAGGTTGTTTTTCCGGTCCACTGGGATTTGTCAGAATTGGGTCTCTGCTGTCCCAGCAAGCATCATGGACACAGGGTTTCAGAGCCAGCTTGGAGCAGTCTGAGAACTCACCCTTCCCATTTAGCCCAGGTTTGACATTCACCGCAAATTTTGGGGTTGTGACTTTCTCGGACTTTCAAACGTTCAAGCAGACTCTTTGTAAACACTGACTTCATTCACTGTGGATTATTCAGGTGTGATTTCTGTTTGTCTTCCATTTTCTGGGAGCTTGTTTTCTTTCCTTAGCCTAATCGTAGTGGTCTTTCTGATCTCTCTCCCTTCGATATGCTTATCAGTGGGTTCTCCTTCATTCTAGGTTAGGAATTCTGTATTTTTTTAATCACCATATGTTCTGTAGGCCGAGGTGTGGGTGCTTTGGTGATTGTTGGATGTTGTCTTCGAATTTCCATCTGTCAGTTGAAGGAATATTTGCTATCCTAGCTTACGTCCAACTGAGAACTGAGGACACGTGTCCATCTTGCTTCATTTGACATTATGAGATGAGAAACTCCAGGTTAGACGTTGTCCTGGCAACCACCTTCACGGACACAATGGTTCCGAGACAAATTCGATGAGTCTGATGAATTCCTCTCTCCAGGTGAGAAATCCTTCCGTCTCTTTCCCTGGATTTGAGAAGTTTCGACGTTCAGCCCTGAACCTTGAACGCTCCCCTAGATTACATCTAGATACTGGCTTACTTTATTTCTACAGAGTCTGTTACTGTTTGATTGACATCCTCAGCTCTGGCATGTGTATTTTTCTTTAAATATCATGGTAATGTTCTAGTTTTCAGTCAACCTCCTTCCATATGGTGTCAAAACACAGAATCAGTACTCCTTCTACAGCAAGAGATGGGGGAGTTAATTTCATTGGAGCCCAACTGAGCACTGTAGCCAGGGAGGGCAGCCTTCACACAGGAATGAAGCCCTCTGGAAAAGGGTGCTTTTCAGCACACTTCTAGAGCCCTTCCAAACCAAGCTACATACCCCACACATGACAGGCGTCCATGCCTTAAAGGATTCAAAGAGATCTCTTGGGAAAAATTAGCATGTAGCCAGTGGGCCCCCGTGAGGCCAGAGCTATGCAAAGGTAGAGTTCTCTTCAAAGGATGTTAGGGGCCTACGAAAGGAGTCCTCGATTCTTCTCTTCAACGTCCCCAAGAGATCATTCTGTACTTTGGATTATGAGTAAGGCAGAAGGACAATGTAGGTCTGATAAGCCCCAAGTCTGGCATCTTGTTTCAAATCAAGTTCCAAGATTGAATCTGCACGACCTCACCATCTACTTGAGTAGGTGACAATGTTCTCCTCTCTGTGCTTGTCTATCGCTTGTTCCCAATGATTCCTTTCTTTTCCCTTGAATCAGAGTCTGTTTGATCCTTTCAAGTTTTTGTTTGGAAAAGCTGTTTCTGGGTATCTCTCACTTGAGTGTCCTAGACTAGGCCAATCCTCGGACTGTAAACATGCGGCCATCTTGGGTGACATGTTCACCGTGATGTCATAAACACCCTCAGATTCTAAGTTGTCCTGACAACCTCAATGCACACAGTGTTTCAGAGCCGTCTCATCCCGATCTGACTAGTCCCCCTTTCCAGGTAGGATAGTTTTCCTTGCTCTGGGTTTCTTGTCGGTTTCTAACTTTCTCCAAGGACTTGAAGGGTCTACTAAGTTCCCTCTAGACACCGGTTTCTTTCCTTTAAGCTTATCCCGGGTTTTATCTCTTATCTTTTGTGGATATGGCCAAATGGGTGGACTTTCCCCAGAGAACGTCCGGGAGGCCCTCTCATGTTGAAGTTGCCCAGGCATTCCCCTGATGCACACTGATCGTGTGATCTCCTAGCAGTCTGACAATTCTTCCTTGGCAGGTCACATGTTTTCCTTCCTTCATCATTTGGGGAAGTGTTCCTTATGCATTCATAGATTGTAATATTCTCGTGGATCCTTTTCTGGTTCGTACTGATAAGGTCTCCTCACCATTTCTACTTCTTTATGATCTCTGTGACCACCAGACATTGAAATCTGTATTTCCCAATGCTAGTAATCTGATCCCCAAGCGTGATGCTAGCTGGTGAAGCCCGGGCCACCCAAGCGGATGTGGGCACTTACCTGCTACACCACAGCCCGGCCCCAAATTGGGCTTTTGGACCAACCTTTGGCCTGAATTTGGGAAGATGTTGGCCTGCTTTGATCATTCGTGAAGGGAAGCGGTAGTAACATTAGTGTCGGTAACATTTGCCGTTGATTCATGATTTGGCTCGGACCATGTTCTCTTGGTAGTATTCCTCTTCATCTCTTTGCAAAGGTCTACCTTTCTGTATCATCATTAAGCATTTGGAGGCGATTGCTAATCCTTGGATGTTCATCTTCTCTAATCTCTTTCAGCCTCCAAAGCTTTAGGCCGTAAATCTGCACCCCTTTTTGGAGTTTTGATTTTATGTGAATTGATTTCCGTAACCCTGCATTCTAACATCCTATAGCTTTCAAATCTACATCCTCATAGATTTAGACTTCTGTGTAGGCTACATCATCTTCACCAGCGTAAGCCTAATTACAGGCCCACACCACACACTTGTGCCTAATCAACTCTTTGTCCCTCCGTCCCCCGCCCCCCTTTCCCTCTGGGAACTGCCAATCCTATGTCACGTGCTACCTGTTTGTGGGTCCATTTTTCCTCTTCTCCTTGCACGTGAGATCCTGTGGTATTTGACCTTACCCCAGGGCTTGTTTCAGTTCCCCTGATACCCTCAGGAGCCATTCAGGTGGTCACAAATGGCTGCACTGCATCTGTTCCTACAGCTGAATGCTATGCCATTGTGTGGCTATAGCCCATCTTCCTTCTCCATTTGTCCCTTGATGGGCATCAGGGAGGCTTCCAAATGTTGCATATTGGGAGTAAGGCTGTGGGGAATACAGCGATGCACGGATCTCTGTGCATTAGTGTTTCCAAGATCTTTGGATATATACACCACAGAGGAATACCTGGATCATGTGGTAGATGGATTCTGAAAATTCTGAGGCAATTCCACACCACTTCGCGTAGTGGCTGCACCGGTTTACACTCCCACCAGCAGTGCAGGAGGCTTCCCTTCTCTCCACCTCCTCTCTGAAACTTGTTGGTTCCTGTCTTCATTCTTATAGCCATTCTGACCACTGTGAGCTGCTATCTCAGTGCCGTTCATATTTGCATTCAGCAGAGACTTAATGTTGATGAGCATGTTTTCATACAGCCTGTTGGCCATCTTTCTATCTTCCTGGGAGAGCTGTCTGTTTCCATCTTTTGCCCTGGTTTTATTGGGCTCGCTGTTTCTTTTCCTGTGAAGACGTATGAGTTCATTGGATCTTATGGCTGCTCACCCCTTCTCCGATGTGCGGTTTGCAAACATCTGCTGTCAGTTGTTGCACAGTCTTCGCAGTCAGTCGATGGTGTCGTTGGCTGGGCAGAAGCTTCTGCGTTGGATGGAGTCCCGCTTGTTTCTTGTTTCCTTTGTTTCCCTTGCCCGGTCACACATGCTTCTTCCAAACAGGTGGCTAAGCCAGATGGTTAAGAGCAAGCTGCCTGCGTTTTCTCCTAGAAGCTGCACGTTTTCAAGTCTTCTGTTCAAGGCTTTAATCCATTTCGAGGTGGTGTGTGTCCCTGGTGTAACATCACGGTCTACTCTCACTGTGTTCCATGTGGCTGTGCTGTCTTCCCAGCACCATTTCTTGTCGAGACTCTCCTTTCTCTGCTGTCTCCTCTTGGCTCCCTGGTCGAAAATGGGCTGTCCATATGTGTGTCAGTTGACCTCTGGGCTGTCGATTCTGTTCCATGGGTCTGTGCGCCTCTTTTGGGCGCCAGGCTGTGCTGTTTCCGTACCTATCACTTCGTCCTATATCTGGAAATCAAAAAGTGTGATGCCTGCTGCTTTGTCCGTTTTCCTCAGTATTCCTTTGGCTATTCAGTGTCTTTTGTTGCGGGATAGAAACTCTAGGATCCTCTCTTCCATTTCTGTGGGAAATAGTGCTGCGACTTTGACTGGGACTGCATGGAATCCAGAGATGGCTTTATGCGGTATGGACGCTTCAAGTGTGTTAGTTCTTCCATTCGAAGAACACGGAATAGCCTTCCGTCTCCTTGTGTCTTCTGGAGTTTCTTCCCCAGAATCTTTGCTGGATTTCGGTTTCCATAGCTTTCTCCTGTTTGGCCAAGGTTATTGCTAGATATCTTTTACTTCTTACTGGCATGCTTTCTTTTTTGAGGTTCAATTTTTCAATTCTTTGCAACTTTCAATTGGCTTTGTTTTGGCAGAAGTTTACGGCTGCGCTCACATCTGCGGGCCATGCTGCTGTATTTGCTGTGGAAGAGTGGAGCTGTCTAATGTCGCTTCCCATCTACCTCTACACTACCTCACACATCTGCCCCAGAATGGCTGGATGAGCCGTGAGGATGCTCACCCGCAGGATTTCATGTGGCCGAAGCAGGGCTCCCAAACCAGAATGCGCGGACTTCACCACTTCCCCACTGGCCAGCCCCTTTCGTGTTCCATTGGCAACCTGCAGTTGAGTTGGACGTGACTTGAATATGCTACTTGAGCCCATCTCTGGCCCTGTGTAGATGAGGCCAGCTTCTTTTTCTGGCCCTCTGTGATGTCGGAGGATTTGTCAGAATCGTGTGTCTGCTGTCCTGTCTAGCTTCCTGGATGCAGGCTTTCAGAGCCCGCGTGGAGCAGTCCCATAACTCACCCTTCCAGTTAGTCCAGGTTTGACCTTCGCTGCAGTTTTAAGCTTTGTGACTTTCTCGGACTTTCAAACGTCCAGTCAGAGTCTGTCTAATGACTGAAGTCTTTCACTGTGGATTATTCAGATGTGATTTCTATTGGCCTTCCATTTTCAGGGATTTTTTTCTCTTTTCCAAAGTCTAATCATTATGGTCTTTCTGACCTATCTCTCTTCGATATGCTTATCAGTCCGTTCTCCTTCATTGCAAGCTATGACTTTTGTATTTCTGTAATCACCATATGTTCTGTATGCCGAGGTCTGAGTCTTTTCGTGATTTTTGCGTGTTGTCTTGGAATTTCCATCGGTCACCTGTAGGAAACTGCTATCCTGGCCGAGGTGACACTGAGCCCTGAGAACACGTGGTCGTCTTGGTTGCTTTGACATTCTGAGATGAGAAACTCCAGATTCGAGGTTGTGCTGGCAACCGCCTTCACGGACGTTATGTTTCCGAGACATATTAGAGAAATCTGATGAACTCCGCTCCAGGTAAGATACTTTTCTGTCTCATTTCTGGATTTGGGAAGTTTCAAACTTTACTCCCGATCCTTGAGTGTTCCACTAGATTACGTCTAGATACTGGCTTACTATATTTCTATAGAGTGTTTTACTTGTTCGATTTACATCCTCAGCTCTGGCATGTTTATTTTTCTATAAACATAATTGTAATGTTCTAATTTTGAGCCAACCTCCTTACATATGCTGTCAATACACGATATTAATAATCGTTCTACTTCAAGAGATACGGGGAGAGAATTTCATTGAAGCCAAACCAAGCATACTAGCCTGGTAGGGCAGCCCTCACAAAACAATGAAGCCGTCTGGAATAGGGTGCTTCTCAGCTCAATTCTGGAGCCCTGTCAAACAATGGGACATACACAAAGCATGACGGGGGTCCATTCCTTCAAGGGTTTACAGAGATAACTTGTGACACATTAGCATGTACCCAATGGGCCTCTGTAATGCCAGAGGTATGGAAAGTGAGACTTCTCTTCAATGAATGCTAGGGGCATAGGAAAGGAACCATCAATCATTGTCTACCGTGTCCTCAGGAGATCATTGTTAATTTTGGATTATGATTAAGGCAGAAGGACAATGTAGGTCTGATAAGCCCCAAGTCCAGCCTCTGGTTTCAAATCAAGTTTCAAGCTTGCATCAACATGGCCTCCCCATACACTTGAGTAGATTACAATGTTCTCCACTCAGCGCTTGTCCCCTATTATTGCTTCCTCACAATGACTTCTTTCTTACCCCTTTAATCAGCGTGTATTCTCTCTCTTCAAGTTTCAGTGCCTGGTTTCTGTTTTTAAATTCTCTTCTGGGTATCTCTAACTTGAGTATCGTAGCCTAGGACAATCCTCAGACTATAACCATGAGGCCATCTTGGGTGACATGTTCACTGTGATGTCATACACTCCCTCAAACTTCTAAGTTGTCCCAGCATCTTCTATGCACATGACTACTCTCCCTTTCCAGCTTGAATAGTTTTCCATTTCCTGGATTTCTTGTGGGTTTCTAACTTTACCCTTGAACTTTTAAATGTCTACTACATTCTCTCTAGACATGGTTTCTTTACTTTAAGTTTATCCTGGGTTTAATCTGTTACATTTTGTGAATATGGCCGAATGTGTAGACTTTCCCCAGTGAAAGTCCTGGAGTCCATCCAAAGTTGAAGTTGCCCACTCAAGCCTCTGATGTGCAATGATCGTGTCATCTCATGCAGTCCGCCAATTCTACCTATGGAGGTCACATCACTTCCTTCAGTCTGTATTTAGGGAAGTGTACCAGATGTGTGATAGATTGCAATATTTTTTCATGTTTTTTTCCTATTGCCTATCTCTAACGTATGCTCACAATTTCGACTTCTTTGTGATCTCTGTACACACCATACCATGAAATCTACCTTTCCCAACATTACTAATCTGATCAGCACCAGTGATGCGAATCCATGAATCCCAGGCCACCCAATAGGAATGTGGGCACTTACACTCCTGAACACATGGCTGGCCCTGAATTTTACTTGTGGACCAATATTTTTCCTGAACTTGGGAAGAAGATGGCCTGCTGTGATTATTCGTGAATGTAATTACTCGTAACATCATAGACGGTAACATTTTCCCTTGGTTCATCTGTTTAGCACGGAACACATTCTCTTCATAGTATTCCCCATAATCTATTTGCAATGGTCTACTTTCTGTAGCATCATTAAGCATTTGGAGGAGATTCACAGTCCTTGGAAGTTCATCTTCTCTAATCTCTTTCAGCCTCAAATCCTTTATGCCCCAAATCAGCAGGCCTTTTTGGATTTTTTCATTCCCTCTGGGAATCACCAATCCCAAGTGAAGACTGACATCCAAAGCTAGAATGCTCACTTTGGCACCAGCGAAATTCTCTCCCATCTCTGGCCGTAGAAGATTATTGACTATGTGTTTTGACAGCATATGTGAGGAAGTTGGCTGAAAATTAGAACATTACACTTATATTTAATGAAAAATAAACATGCCAGAGCTTAGGGTGTAAATCAAACAACTTACAAACCCTACAGAAATAAAGTAAAGCAGTATCTAGACGTAATCTACTACGAGGACCATGGATCCAGGGTCAAGTTCCAGTCTTCCCAAATTTAGAAAAGAGACATAAAAATATCTTACCTGGAGACAGGAATTCATCAGATTTCTCTAATTTGTCTCAGAAACATTATGTCAATAAGGTGGTTGCCTGGACAACCTAGAATTTGGAGTTTCTGATCTCAGAATGTCAAACCAACCAAGGTGACCTCGTGTTCTCAGTGCTCAGTTGGACCTAGGCTAAGATAGCAAAGATTCCTTCAAGTGAACGATGGAAATTCAAAGGCAATGCCCAACAATCATGAAAACACTCACACATCAGCCTAGAGAACATATGGTGATTAAAGAATCACAAAATTCATAACTTGGAATGAAGGAGAACGGACTGATAAGCGTATCTATGGGAGATAGCTGAGAAAGACAATGATGATTGATGTGGATTAAGGCTGCCCCAGCTCGAAAAGCCCAAGGTTACCTGGCCTACATGTCAAAGGATATGACCCGGTGAATTTTTTTTGGTATGAATTAGAGGTGCCCCAGTGAGAGAAGCCCAGGCGATGCTCACCTACATGCCTATCTATATGGCCAAATTCATATCTAATGTTATACGACCACACAATAACAAGACCCCATTCTGTACTGAAGTCATTTAATGGCTTTTTACATCATCTTTTCTTTTTCCAGTAAAAATGTCATGTACCCATGCCTTGTAAAATTTGCCCTTACCCTCAACTCGGGGAGCGGCAGGACATCTGACTGCCCATGGCTCCTTTCCCCATGCAGCAGCAGCAGCTATTCACTGCCCGTGCGTCCAGTTCCCATGCCTGCAGCTCTTCACTACCCATAGGTCCTGTCCCCAGGAAGCAACTCTTTACTCCCCATGGGTCCTGTCCCTATGTTATCCTGTACCATTCTCTAAATAAAAGAGCACCTCTGGAAGGCCTTGAGAGACCAAGAAATCTTTCTTCCGACTCATCAGCTCGCTGACCCACCGTCATATATTGTGGCCCCCCTACCGGGAACTTGCTTCATCGGTTTCTGAGCTCAACTTCTGGTAAGTGCCCTTTTCTTCCTTGTGCCTCTCTCTGTTACGAGGATGAATCACAATTCACTTCTCCATCAGGAACTGTCTTGGATAGCTGTAAGAATCCACGTTTGCTGCCCATGGCTACTCTATGGGGCAAATCATGGCATTCAGCTTGAAGAGAATCAGTACCTTAAGCCTAAGGGCGATGTAGAGTGAATTACTCCATTCCTTCCTGACCCTATCTCTAATAAACAAATTTTAGGTGGGCACGGGTCGGCCACTTAAGTCATTAGGATGGTCAGCAATCTGCAAGACTCCCCTGTAAGGTTTCTTTTCCTAAGGTTGGATTAGGATACCTCCCATGGCACCTAACCATGCTCTGAACTGTGTGAATGTCCCAATTGGGACTCCAGTTCAAGGAAAGTACCAAAGTCTAACCTTTGGTTGCGTATGGGAAGCCCTTCTCGGAGAATGCCTCCAACACGCAATTTGGTAGAATGTCCCCCAGAGGGGCAGAAAATGCCTCACTAATTTTCTCCGTCCTGGTCTCTCTTGAACTTCTCCCTTTGTCTTGGGGACCATTCATCAGGCACCTATTACTGCCAGGTAGAATAGGAAGGATGTTCACCAGGCACCTGTAACTTCCAGGCATACCAGGGAAGATATGCAATGGATGCAATGCTGGGGGACACCCCCATCACCCCTTGTTATAGGAACCCCACAGTAGGAATGACAGGTAGGATGCTGCCCCAGGTTCAGGGGGGATTTTCAAGGTAATGGACCTGTCTCTTTCATCTTTCTTAGAGTTGCAATGGCGTTTTGCGTCTCCTTTTGAGCTTTGCAACAGGGAAGCAAAGAAATCTGTCAACAGTCATGGCCTCCACCCCTGGGACCCCAAACTTGGCATTTCTGGGCCTGATCACCCCAGAAAGCCCAAGTAGGGTGCTCTCTCTTGGGGGGTGACTCATTGAGTGTTTTAGTCACCTACTGAGTTGGCTATGAGGGTAGCAGACCTGTGATTTATTCTGTGAACTGTCATGCTACAGTAGTGCGCCCCAGCATGGGAACTGTTGAGTGAGTCTTCTCTTGATAACCCTCTTTGAGTGGCCATGAGGGTGAGGTCTGATGTCTTCTTTTCCTTTCTCTGTTTTGCTCATCATGTCCTCTGTTGTCACCAAGTCTTGGTTAAGTTCAGGCTGGACTTGACCAGAACCTGGAACTTCTGTAAAATCGGAAAACTTGAAAACCTTTTGCAAGGAACTTCATTCTCAACTCGGGTACTGGGAGCCCTGGCCTCCAGCCAGTTGAAGTCCTTTGTATGCACTCCACCCTTCTCCACTTCACTGTCAGTCGGACACTGGCTTTACTGCCATGGGGAATGAGATAAGCATCCCTTAAGACTCATCACTCAGGGTCATTCTAACTAATTAGAAACACTTTCAATTGTATGGGTTATGCCCCAGAAACTCCAGCTGGTAGAAAATGTGTGATGTTTCTCTCTGCCTTTCTGGTGCAGTTGGACAGGTAGATCAACCTAGAACGTCCTTCAAGTTACAGTCCAGTTTCTGAGAAATCAAGAGCAACCGTCCTTAGAAAATCCTTGCAAGACTGGAAATACAGTTCTAGAGGCAGTTCAGATTCCACATTGTTCCTTTACCATGAAAAGGATTATCTTCCCCACTCTCCAGGAACTACTATGTAGCATATCACTCATTCTTAAGACTGAAAAAAAAAAAGGAGGGGAAAGGATAAATGGCCATAAGTGTGCCCTTGCAAAAAGTCTAGCATCTTGAGGGTCTGCTCCATAAGTATTAGTAAAAAGGCTCAAAACAAAGTTTTGATTTGTAACTGGTGAGCTTTATATTATTGTACCTGATTCATGGCAGTAGTTTTTAAAACAATAGTTGTACAGTCTCTGTGTATATGTTTCTATGTGTACATCATACCTGTGATATTTTAACCACTGGATGGTCTGGCCAAAATTAAGATCTCTGTTTAATTGGCTTAAAGTAAGTGCTTTCTTAAATTCTAAATGTAGTCAAAATTAACAGAGTGACTTTCAAAGTTAACGTGATGTGAATTAACCTTTGGTAAATGAAAGCTTCTTTAAGTTTGTTGGTTTCATTGAAAATTGTCTTCTTGTCAGAGTTGTCAGTATTTGCATACGATGCAGGCATTCAGACTCGGTTTACTAGTCATATAAGTTCACATTGTCTGTTAAATTTGTCAGCAAAATAATAGCTTTAAATGATGACCAGTTTTGTCTAATGCCTCATGAGGTATCCCTAGTAATCTGAACATAATTGTTGGAAACAAATGGTTTAAATACATAAAACTCATAAAAGTGAGTACAATAACTTTTATGGTCTGTATATTTGGGGAAAAACAACACCTTCGAAATCCTTTTTGGTAACAATCTTGAGTTTTGCCAAGTTAAGTTGAATGATAAAAAGATGAATATGCGGGTCACTTTTGGATAGAACGGAACACTCACACATTATTGTTAAACATATCTAAGTTATCTACTTTTGGCTTCTTATTGAAGAGGCTAAAAGCGTTTGGGTGTATCAAAAAGCATGTCTTGTGTTTTATTGTGAAGTAGCATGTTTCTTAAGTTGTGAAGTGTTTAGAATGCTGATATAAAAGACATTTCATAATTGTTTACCTTTTTAGTGTTTACTAGGTCCGTTAAGCGTTAAAGGTTCTAACTAGCCTATGGAATTAAAGCTACTGGAAATTACTAAGCAAAAGAACTCTCTATTCAAGGAGGTTAAAATGTATGTTTTCAGTAAAAAAGGTATAAAGAATGGAAATATTTTTGTTTGATGGGTTAAGACAGATAAATTGCTCCTGATGTACTAGAAAGGAAAACAGAAAGACTTTGGGACAAGTACTGAAAATGAAAAAGAAAGATGTAGAAGGTTTGTGAAGGAGGAATTCTGAAATGAGTTTTATGCCTGCTCAAGTAGACTAAAGTAAGTTCAATTAAGTGAATGAGTTTGAATGTGAAACATAAGTAGGTGGAGAAATTCAAATTTGGTTTTCTTTAAAAGGATACATTTTCTTGAACTTTTGATCTGCTCTTGGTAAAGAGGATGTAAGAGCTGTTCCTTTGAGTACGTCTAAGTAAGAGACAAATCTGTTTTGTGAAAATAATGGCTGAGGTTACTCAATATTTTTGACTCTTTCTGTTATCACTTTGAATGGATACCTGAGCATTGTTTCACAGTGAGTGTTGTTTGCTATTTGAACATTTTAAAAACTTTTGATATGTTGTGACAAGCTTCTCCTCAAAAATATTCAAATCCTGAATGAAGGCGTTCTTTAGACCTGGTAGACAGAAGAATGATTACTCTGAGGATTTTCAGAGGGTCCCTGAGACTTCTCAAAGAAATTTGCTCTCTCTTCCTACAAGGAGGAAAATGCTAAAGTAATTTGGCTTATTTGGTCTATTAAATCAAATGGGAAACATTGTGAAATAAGCGACAATAGACTTTCTTAGCTGGTATTTGATGGGTAAATGTTATTAATATAGACGTCTCAAAATTAGATAGCATTCCTAAAATTCTGATCTACTCTGGTTGTCAGTGATAAGTTCACTTATTATCTGGCAGTGTTATATGTCAAAGAAGTAGTCAAGTTTCTTTGCCAATTGCCCTTTTGAGTTCTTTGTCCATTTGCAGATAGTTGTTGTTTTACTCTGATGCTTTTTCCTTTTGCAAATATGTTTCAACTTCTGAGAAATTCCTGGAAAGGATTCTGACACAAAGAGTCTAAACGACAGGTTTCTGATAAACCTTCAGATTGTAAAACTGAACGGAATAAGAAATGACAGAATTCTAACAGAAACTATGCTCATCGATCTGCTAACAGAACATTCAGCTCAAGAATTGATTATACAGGACTGTGTGCACTGATTAGGACGATTACAAATTTTTAGGACTTCCGTTTGAAATATTGTTGAGTTTTGATGTGTTGTTTTGTTTTCTCATAATGAAGGAAATCTTTTTCTCTTTTCTCTTATGCTAACTATAACTTACAGCCATTTGGTGAAATTATACCGTCATGAGCAAAACTGAAACATTTATCTTTTTCTGCCTACCTTATCCCTCGAGAATTTGGAAACCCTTTGTGACTGAGTATGGTCATTTCGTGGCAATATTTGCATAAGTTCCATAAGAATCTGTTCTCCTTATAACAGGACACATTGGTTATTTTACCAAGGCTTGGACTGGAATGTCATATTTGAAACACACAGTCTCCGATATGACAAGACAGTGTTTTAGGAACAAAGATTGGACTTTCTGGAATACAGCCACTCGGAAACACAGGCCTGGTACCTTGTTTACTGAGATTTTGGCAATCTTACCCGGTAAGTAAGGAAGCTTGCTTATCTGGCAGGTGCAAGGAACCTCCGAATATTTGGGGAGACCTCAAAGAGAACACCACTCAAATCTGTAGGTACTGCAGGCCAAATCTGATGGCAAGTCCTTGGCTTGGCTTTTCTGGCCTCCAGAGGCCTTCACAGTTCAATCTGAGGTTCCGCAGGAAAAGATCCAGCGAAGCACATTTAAAAAAGCCTGTATGAACAATTACTATTCTTGCTGCTCTTATGTAAATAATTGGAGCAAGTTGTATTGAAACTACACTTGATTTGCAAACCCGTTAATCCTGATTTGACTATCTTTTGTAAAAATGAGAGTGATTTAAGAGAGAAAAATTATGTTTCTGTAGAAGCTATAGTAGGCATTCATGGATATTAGATTCTAGCTCTTTTCTTCCGCAATATTCATGTATTATTAATAGTAATGTCTCCTTGTGGCCATCTACCTCTGACACCTGGAAGTTCCCTGGCCACAATCAAACATTTTCCTTCAATACTACTGTCCAAATACTAACTAGATTTGCCTTGTCACACTTGGATCATACAGAACAAGTTCCAAAGGTAATGTCCCCAACTTATTAATACACACAGGATGGACAATACAAAATTTGGGATGAATATATTTGGTTCACTCCTACTAGTGGGCAACTCAGTCAAAGGCCACTTTCTTTTGGGGAAAAAATATCGCCCCTGTGATACATGGCCTTATAGCACTCGACCTATGGGAAAAAATCCCTGTTATATGTGTTCTCATATCATAGCCTTAAAAAAAATACTGATTGGTTTCAGACTGACTGGGATACATGGCTCAACATGCGTTGGTTAGCCCCTAACGGTGCTCAGTGGATATGTGGCTCCAATTTATGACCTTGGCTACCACCTGCATGGATTGGACGATGCACTCTAGGCTTTGTCTGGATGCAAGGTGGAACTACATTTACTATATCTCGTCCTGCTAACCTACCCAACTTGCAACAGCACTTACCAGCCCTGTCTTCCACTAGTATGACCATCTTTCCACAATTTTCTTTCACCAATTAGGAATCGACTTTTGTAGCATATTCAAGTCTTGCACATGGAAGTCCTAGACAAATTTACTATGAAGGCATTAAATGATACACAACATAGCATTTCACTGCTCAATTTAGAAGTATCCCAAGTGTGTAAGGCAGTCCTCCAAATCCAAATGGCTCTGGATGTCTTGACAGCAGCACAAGGGGGCACCTGTGCCATTATAAAAACTGAATGTTGTGTCTATATTCCTGACTACCATCAAAATATTTCTGACTTGGTATCCCAGCCATCAAATTAAATCCATGTCTGACCAACCTAAATCTAAATGATTGGTTGAACTCCTACTCAGGACAAGGTTTCTGCACTACTTCAAAACCTTATTCATTGGGTTAAACATACTGCTTGTATTTCTTATGATATTTTGTTGTCTGTTTCATTGTTTGTCTTATGCATGTCAAAAATGTTTCACTTCCTGGACCACCACTTGTCAATGACTCTCTCATCTCCAGAGGATCTGTATAACTTGTCAGGCTTGAACTCAAAGGGGCAAGCCTTCTGGTCCACTAAACTGCCTAAGTGTACCTATGGCCCCATTTAGGGACAGCTCTACGACCCTGTACAGCCAGAAGTAGTCACAGAAGACTGACCATCATCCATATCCCCAAAGATTTCCAGTCCAAATAGGTTCAGGGAGGTTTTATGATGTGGATCAGGGCTGCCCCAGCTAGGGAAGCTGAAGGTGACCTGGACTACATGCCAAACTATATGACCCAGAGGGTTTTTTTATGGTATGAATTAGGGCTGCCGCAGGGCGAGAAGCCCAGGGCATTCTCACCTACATGCTGATGTATATGGCCAGATTCATATCTAAAAATATGACAACACAATGTCCAGACCCCATCTGTACTGAAATCATTTAAAGACATTTTACATCATTATTTCTTTTTCGAGTAAAAATAAGTCATATACCCATGCCTTATGAAATTAGCCCTAACCCTCTAGTCAGGGTAGCAGCAATAGCTCTGACCCATGGGTCCTGTCTCCAGGCAGCAGCAGCAGTAGCTCTTCACTGCTAATGTGTCCTGTCCCCATGCTATCCTGTACTGTTCTCTCAATAAAAGAACACCAATGCAGGATCTTGAGAGTCCAAGCAATCTTTCATTCGAGTCTTCAGCTCACTGAGCCCATATCAACGATTCTACCATGGAAAATAAAAAACAGTCCCAGAAAATGGAAGGCACAGAAATCACACATGAATAATAGAAAAAGAAAGATGTCAGTTTTAGACATACTCTGAACGTTTGAAAGTCGGAGTAAGTCACAATCCCAAAAACCCAAGCGAAGGTCAAACCTAGGCTAACTGGTAAGGGTGAGTTATGAGACTGCTAAAATCAGGATCTGAAAGCCTGTGTCTATGAAGTTTGCAGGGACAGCAGAGACACAATTCTGACAAATCCTCTGACATCACAGTGGAGAAGAAAAACAAACTGGCCTCATCTACACAGTGCCCGAGTTGGGCTGAAGTAGCATATTCAAGTCCCATTCCACTCAACTGCAGGTTGCCAATGGGACATGAAAGGAGCCGGCCCGCGGTGCAGTGGTGAAGTCTGCACATTCTGGGTCGGCATCCCGGGGCTGGCCATGCGGAATCCTGGGGGTGAACTGCATCACAGCTGGTCCAGCCATTCTCGGGGAGGCATGGGAGGTAGTGTAGAGGCAGCTGGGAAGCAACGTCACACAGCGTCAGTATTCCTCAGCAAATACAGCAACATCGACAGCAGATCTGAGCACAGCCATAAACATCAGCCGAAACAAAACTAATGAAAACTTGAAAAGAACAGAAAAACCGAACCTCAGCAAAAAAAGAATAAGATCTCTAGAAATAAGCTTAGCCAAACAGGTGCAAGCTATGGAAATCGAAAACTAGCAAAACTTTGGGGAAAGAAATTCCAGAAGACACAAGCAAATGGAAGGGTATTCCGTGCTATAGGAATGTAGGATCTAAAATACTTGAAACCTCCATAACGGATAAAGCAATCTCTGGATTCCATGCAATCCCAGTCAAAGTTGCAGAGTCTTTGCCACAGAAATATAAGAGAGTATCCTTAGGTCTCTATCCAGCAACAAGGGACCCTGAATACCCAAAGGAATCCTGAGGAAAACGAACAAAGCAGGAAATATCACATTTACTGATTTCAACATGTAGGACGAAGTGCTACATACCGAAATGGCACAGTCTGGTCTCAAAAACAGACACAGAGATCAACGGAAAAGAATCGAGAGCCCAGAGGTCAACTCACACATATATGGACAGCCCATTTGCAACGAGGAAGGCAAGAGGATCAGTGGAGAAAGGAGAGTCTCAAGAAGAAAAGGTGCACAGCCATATGTGACGCAATGAGAGTAGACCATGATGTTACATCAGGCTCACACACCACCTCGAAATGGATTAAAGCCTTGAACGGAAGACTTGAAACCCTGAAACTTCTAGTAGAAAACCAGGCACCTTGCTCATGGCCATGTGGCATAGCCACCTATTTGGAAGAAGCATGTGTGAATGGGCAAGGGCAACACACGAAACAAGAAACAAATGGGATGCATCCAACGCAGAAGCTTCTGCCCAGCCGAGGAAACCATCCACTCAATGCAAAGACAGCACAACATCTGCGAGTGGATGTTTCAAACCACACATCGGAGGACTGAATAGCCAAAAGAGCCAACGACCGCACATGCCAACACAAGAGAAAAAACAACAAGCCCATTAAAACCTGGGCAAAAGATGGAAACAGAGTTTTACCAGATAAGATAGAAAGATGGCCAACAGGTGTCTGAACACATGCTCATAATCATTACGTCTAAGGCCAATGCAAATCCAAATGGCAATGAGATAACAGCACATTGTGGTCAGAATGCCCATAAGGAATAAGATAGGAAACAAGTGTCGGAGAGGAGGTGGAGAGAAGGGAAGCCACCTGCACTGTTGGTGGGAGTGTAAGCCGGTGCAGGAACTATGCAAAGCGGTGTGGAACTTCTGCAGAAATTTCAGAATCCATCTACCATATGATCCAGCTATTCCTCTGCGTCGTATTTATCCGAAGAACTTGGAAACACCAACGCATAGGAATCCCTGCACCGCTGTGTTCACCACAGCCTTAATCCTGATGTCCAGGACTTGGATATCGCCCTGGGGCCCATCAAGGGACGAATGGAGAAGGAAGATTGGCTATAGCCGCACAATGGGATAGCACTCAGCTGCAAGAAAGGGTGCAGTCCAGCCATTTGTGACACCAGAATGGCTCCTGAGGGTATGAGGGGAACTGAAAGAAGCCCCAGGGAGAAAGTCAAATACCGTAGGATCTCACTTACAAGGAGAAGAGTAAAATAAGGAGAAACAAACAGGTAGCACATGACAAGGGATTGGTGGTTCCCAGAGGGAATCGGTGGCAGAAGTTGATTAGGCACCAGTGTATGGTATGGGCATGTCATTAGGCTTACGGTGGTGAAGATGATGTACCATACAAAGAAGTCTAAATCTAGGAGGTTGTAAATCTGAAAACAATAGGGTGTTATAATGCAGGGTTATGGCAATCAATTCATGTAAAATCAAAACTACAAAAAGGCAAGCAGGTTTATGGCCTAAAGCTTTGGAGGCTGAAAGAGATTAGAGAAGATGAACTTCCAAGCATTGATAATCACCTCCAAGTGCTTAATAATGCTACAGAAAGGTAGACAGTGGCAAAGAGATGAAGAACAACTCTACCAAGAGAACATGTACCGTGCTAAACTCAGGATCCAAAGGAAAAGGTTACCGTCCATGATGTTACTACCAATTACCTTTACAAATAATCAAAGCAGGCCAACATCTTCCCCAGTTCAGGCAAAATGTTGGTCCAAGAATCCAATTCAGTGCCGGCCCTGTGGTGTACTGGGTAAGTTCCCACATTCCACTTGGGTGGTACAGGCTTCATCGGCGAGCATCACAGGTGCAGATCAGATTAGTAGCATTAGCAAATATAGATTTCACGGTATGGTGCAGACAGACATCCTAAAGAAGTCGAAATTGTGAAGAGACGTTATGAATACACATCAGAGTAAGAACCATGAGAATATTACAATCTATGAACGCATCAGGAACACCTCGCCAAGTGATGAAGGAAGGAAAACATGTGACCTGCCAGGTGGAAATGGAGATGACACGATCATTATGCATCAGAGGATTGACCAGGAAAGTCAATCTCGGGAGGGACTCCAGGGCTTTCTCTGGGGAAAGTCCACCCATTTGGACTCATCCACAAAAGATAAGAGATAAAACCCAGGATAATCTGAAAGGAAAGAAACTGGTGTCCAGCGGGATTGTAGTAGACCTTTCAAAGTTCGAGGATAAAGTTATAAACAGACACGGAATCCAGAACAAGGAAAACTATCCTACCTGGAAAGGGGAAGTAGTCAGACTGGTATGAGATGGTCGTGAAGAACTGTGTGCATGGAGGTTTTCAGGACAGCTTAGAATTCTGAGGGTGTTTATGACATCACGGTAAACATGTCACCCAAGATGGCCGCAGGTCTCCAGCCTGAGGATTGGCCTAGGCTTGGATACTCAAGTGACAGATACCCAGATACAGCTTTTGCAAACAGAATCTGGGCACAGAAACGTGAAGAGATGCAAGAGACGCTAATTCAATGGATAAGAAAGGAATCATAGGGAAGAAGTGATAACAGAGGGACAAGCACTGAGAGGAGAACATTGCCATCTCCTCAAGTCGATGGGGAGGCCATGCTGATTCAAGCTTGAAACTTGACTTGAAACAAGAGGCCGGACCTTGAGCTTATCAGACCTATGTTGGCCTTCTGCCTTACTCATAATCCAAAGTCAAGAATGATCTCTTGAAGACATTGAAGAGAAGAATAGAGGCCTCGGTCCTAGGTCCCTAGTATTCGGTGAAGAGAAGTCTCACTTTCCATAGCTCTGGCGTCATAGGCACCCACTGGCTACATGGTAATGTGTCACTAGGCATCTCTTTGAAGCCTGGAAGGAATGGACCCCTGTCATGCTTGGGGTATGTCTCTTGGTTTGGAAGGACTCAGGAAGAGTGTGCAAAAGCACCCTTTTGCAGAAAGCTTCGTTACTGTGTGAAGGCTGTCCTCCCAGGCTAGAGTACTCAGTTGAGATCAACGAGATTCCCTCCCCCATCTCTTGCCGTAGAAGGAGTATTGATTAGGTGTTTGACACCACACATAACGATGTTTGCTGAAACTTAGAACATTACCATTCTATTTAAAGGAATATAAACATGCCACAGCTGAGGAGGTAAATTAAACAAATAGCAAAACCTGTGGAAATAAAGTAAGCCAGTATCTAGACGTAATCTAGTGGAGCGTTCAAGGATCAGGTGTGAACTTCTGAACTTTCCAAAGGATCTCTCACCTGGAGAGAGGAATCCATCAGATTCATCTAATTTGTCTCAGAACCATTGTGTCTTGGAAGGTGGTTTCCAGGACAACCTCAAACATGGCATTTCTGATCTCACAATATCGAACCAACCAAGATGACCACGTTTACTCAGTGCTCAGTTGGATCTAGGCTAGGATGGCAAAGATTCCTTCAAATGACCGATGAAAATTCAAAGACAACACCCAACAGTAACGAAAGCACTCACACATCAGCCTACAGAACCTATGGTGATTAAAGAAATACCAAACTCCTAACTTGAAATGAAGGAGAACACACTGATAAGCATATTGAAGGGAGATAGCTCAGAACCATGATGATTAGACTATGGAAAAGAAAGCAAGCTCCCAGAAAATGGAAGGCAAACAGAAATCACACCTCAATAATCCACAGTGAATGACTTCAGTGTTTAGTTAGGGTCTGCTTGAACGTTTGAAAGTCCGAGAAAGTCACAACCCCAAAACTTGCATTGAAGGTCAAACCTGTGCTAACTGGGAAGGGTGAGTTCTGAGACTGCTCCACGCGGGCTCTGAAACCCTGTGTCCCCGAAGCCTGATTGGAAAAGAGACACGATTCTGACAAATACTCCGACATCACAGTGGTGCAGAAAAAGAAGCTGGCCTCATCTACACAGGGCCAGAGTTGGGCTCAAGTAACATGTTAAAGTACATTCCACTCAACTGCAGGTTGCCAATGGAACACGAAAGGGGCCAGCCAGTGGGGCAGCCATGAAGTCCCTGCATTCTGAGTTGGCAACCCAGGGTCGGCCACGTGGAATCCTGGGGGTGAGCCTCCTCACCGCTCATCCAGCCGTTCTGGGCCAGGCGTGTGACCCGGTGTAGAGGCCTATGGGAAGCAATGTTATACTGCACTACTCTTGCTTAGCAAATACAGCAGCATGGCCAGCAGATGTGAGCACAGCCATAAACTTCTGCCAAAACAAACCAATTAAATGTTGCTAAGAATAGAAAAAAGGAACAGCGAAAAAGAAAGCATGCCAGTAAAAAGAAAAAAACATCTAGGAATAACATTGGCCAAACAGGAGAAAGCTATGTCTACCGAAATCTAGCAAAGCTTTGGGCAAAGAAATTCCACAAGACACAAGGAAACGGAAGTCTATTCCATGTTCTTTGAATGGAAGAACGAAGACACTTTAAGCATCCATACCGCAAAAAGCAATGTCTGCATTCCATGTCGTCCCAGTCAAAGTTGCAGCAATCTTTCCCACAGAAATAGAAGAGAGAATACTAAAGTTTCTATGTGGCAACAAAGGACCCTGAATAGGAAGAGGAATCCTGAGGAAAATGAACAAAGCAGCATGTATCACACTTTCTGATTGTCAAATATAGGACAAAGCGCTAGGTACCGGTACAGCACAGCCTTTCCCCCAAAATAGGCACACAGACCCATGGAACAGAATTGAGCCCAGCAGTCAACTGCCACATATATGGGCAGCCCATTTTCGACACGGGAGCCAAGAGGAGACAGCAGAGAAAGGAGAGTCTCGAAAAGAAACAGTGCTGGGAAGACTTCAGAGCCACAAGTGGCACAATGAGACTAGACCATGATGTTACACCAGGCACACATACCACATTGAAATGGATTAAAGCTTTGAATGGAAGACTTGAAACCATGAAACTGCTGTGGGAAAATGCAGGCAGCTTGCTCTTTGCCATCTGGCATAGCCGCCTACTTGGAAGAAGCATGTGTGACTGGGTAAGGGCAACAAAAGAAACAAGAAACAAGCGTGACTCCATCCAACGCAGAAGCTTCTACCCGGCCAACGACTCCATCGACTCAATGCAAAGACAGCACAACTGTGACAGGATGTTTGCAGAACAGACATCGGAGAAGGGGTGAACAGCCATAAGATCCAGTGAACTCATACATCTCCACAGGAAAAAAAACAATGAGCCCAACAACACCTGGGCAAAAGATGGAAACACACATTTCTCCCAGGAAGATAGAAAGATGGCCAACAGGCTGTATGAAAACATGTTCCTCATCATTAAGTCTGAGGCCAATGCAAATCCGAAGTGCAATGAGATAGCAGCTCACAGTGGTCAGAATGGCTATAAGGGTGAAGACACGAAACAACAAGTTTCAGAGAGGAGGTGGAGAGAAGGGAAGCCTCCTGCACTGCAGGTGGGAGTTTGAGCCGATGCAGCCACTACACAAAGGAGTGAAAATTCAGAATGTTTCAGAATCCACCTAGCATATGATCCAGCTATTCCTCTGTGACGTATATATCCAAAGATCATGGAAACAGTAATGCACAGAGATCCGTGCACTGCTGTATGCACCACAGCCTTACTCCCGATATCCAAGACTTGGAAGCCTCCCTGATGCCCATCAAGGGACGAATGGAGAAGGAAGGTAGGCTATAGCCACACAGTGGCATAGCATTCAGCTGTCGGAATGGATGCAGTCCAGCCATTTGTGACCACCAGAATGGCTCCTGAGGGTACTAGAGGAACTGAAACAATCGCCGGGGTAAGGTCAAATACCACAGGATCTCACATACAGGAGAAGAGGAAAAACGGACCAACAAACAGGTAGCATGTGACATGGGATTGGTAGTTCCCAGAGGAAAAGTAGGCGAGGGCCAGAGGGAGAAAGAGTTGATTAGGCACAAGTATCGTCAGAGCCTGTAGTTAGCCTTACGGTGGTGAAGATGATGTAACCTACGCAGAAGCCTAAATCTATGAGGATGTAGATCTGAAAGCTATAGCATGTTAGAATGCAGGGTTACGGCAATCAATCCACATAAAATCAAAACTCCAAAAAGGGGTGCAGACTTACGGCCTAAAGCTTTATAGGCTGAAAGAGATCAGAGAGGATGAACTTCCAAGGATTGGTAATCACCTCAAAGTGCTTAATGATGCTACAGAAAGGTAGACCTTTGCAAAGTGATGAAGCGGAATACTAGCAAGAGAACATGTTCCGTGCTAAACTCCTGAACCAATGGAAAATAATACCTTCCATGATGTTACTACTGATTCACTTCACGAATGTTTGAAGCAGGCCAACATCTTCCCAAGTTCAGGCCAAAGGTTGGTGCAGAAGTCTAATTCATTGCCGGCCCTGTGGTGCAGCAGGTAAGTGCCCAACTTCCTCTTGCGTGGCCCGGGCTTCAGGGGCTAGCATCATGGGTACAGATCAGATTTCTAGCATTAGGAAATCCCGATTTCAAGGTATGGTTGGCACAGAGATCATAAAGAAGTAGTAATTGTGAGGAGGCCTTATCAATACTCACCAGAAAAAGAACCATGAGAATATTAGAGTCTATGAACGCATCTGGTACGCTTTCCCAAATCATGAAGGAAGGAAAATATGTGACCCACCAAGGTGGAGTTGTCAGACTGCCATGAGATCACACGATCATTGTGCATCACAGGATTTCCTGGGCAACGTCAACTTGGGAGGGAGTCCAGGACTTTCTCTGGGGAAAGTCCACCCATTTGGCCATATCCACAAAAGATATGCGGTAAAACCCAGGATAATCTTAAAGGAAAGAAACCGGTGTCTGTGGGAATGTAGTAGACCTTTGCAAGTTAGAGGACAAAGTTGAAAAACGACAACACATCCAGAACAAGGAAAACTATCCTTCCTGGAAAGGGGGAATAGTCAGGCTGGGAGGAGACGGCTCTGAAACACTGCGTGCATGGAGGTTGTCAGGACAACTTTGAATTCTGAGAGTGTTTATGACATTACAGTGAACGTGTCACCCCAGATGGCTGCATGTTTACAGTACCAGGATTGGCTTAGGCTGGGATACTCAAGTGAGAGATAACCAGAAACAGCTTTTCCAAACAGAAACCAGGCACAGAAACTTGAAGAGATCAAAGAGATGCTGATTCCAGGGATAAGAAAGGTATCATTGTGATGATACTTCATTCTTCCTTCGTTTTCTTCCATTCCATGCGCACTGATGCCCTTCCGTTTCCTTGTATCTTGTGGAATTTCTTTCCCCAAAGCTTTGCTACTTCTCGGTTTACATAGCTTTCACCTGTTTGGCACAGCTTATTCCTAGATACTTTGTTCTTCCTACTAGCATGCTTTTTTTTTTTTTTTGAGGTTCAGTTTTTCTATCCTTTGCAACTTTTGATTAGTTTTATTTAGGCAGATGTTTACTGCTGTGCTCACATCTGCTGGCAATGCTGCTGTATTTGCTGAGGAAGACTGGCCCAGTCTAACGTCGCTTCCCATCTGCCTGTTTCCTTTGTTGCCCATTCCTGTCACACACGCTTCTTCCAAATAGGCTGCTAAGACAGATGGCAACGAGCATGCTGCCTAGGTTTTCTCCTAGAAGTCTCACGGTTTCAAGTCTTCCATTCAAGTCTTTAATCAGTTTCGAGGTGGTGTGTGTGACTAGTGTAACATCATGCTCTACTCTCATTGTGTTACATTTGTCTGTGCAGTCTTCCCAGCACCGTTTCTTGTCGAGACTCTCCTTTCTCCGCTGTGTACTCTTGGTTCCCTGGTTGAAATTGTGTTGTGCATGTATGCATGTGCATATATGCATGAGTTGACCTCTGGGCTCTCGATTCTGTTCCATGGAATTGTGTGCCTGTTTTTGGGCCCAGACTGTGCCGTTTCGGTTCCTAGCACTTCGTCCTATATGTGTAAATCAGAAAGTGTGATACGTCCTGCTTTGTTCATTTTCTTCAGGATTCCTTTGGGTATTCAGGGTGCTTTCCTTCTGGATAGAGACTTTATTATTCTCTCTTCTATTTCTGTGGGAAAGATCACTGCAACTTTGACTGGGACTGCTTGGAATCCACAGATTCCTCTATCCGCTATGGACGTTTCAAGTGTGTTAGTTCTTCCATTCCAACAGCATGGAATAGTCTTCCGTTTCGTTGTGTCTTCTGGAATTTCTTTAGCCAAAGCTTTGCTAGTATCGGTTTACAATGCTTCCACCTGTTTAGTGAAGGTTAGTCCTAGATATCTTATTATTCTTAGTGACATGCTTCTTTTTTTGAGGCTCAGTTTTTCTATTCTTTGCAACTTTCAATTGGTTCTGTTTTGGCAGAAGTTTATGGCAGTGCTCACATCTGCTGGTCGTGCTGCTGTATTTGCTGAGCAAGAGTGGCACTGTCTAACGTCACTTCCCATCTGCCTCTACACTACCTCCCAGGACTCTCCCAGGATGGCTGTACCAGCGGTGAGGAGGCTCAACCCCAAGAGCACAAATGGACGACCACGGGCTGCAGACCCAGAAGGCACGGACTTCACAGCTTCAGCAGTGGCCAGCCCCTTTCATGTTCCATTGGCAACCTGCTGTTTTGGAATGTGACTTCAATATGCTACTGGAGCCCAGCTCTGGCCCTGTGTAGATGAAGCCATGTTGTTTTCCTGGTCCACTGTGATGTCATAGGATTTCTGAGAATTGTGTCTGTGCTGTGCCAGCAAGCTTCATGGACACAAGGTTTCAGAGCCCGCTTGGAGCAGTCTCAGAACTCACCCATTCCATTTAGCCCAGGTTTGACCTTCACTGCAGGTTTTGGGGTTGTGACTTTTCTGACTTTCAAACGTTTAAGCAGAATCTGTCTAAACACGGCCGTCTTTCACTGTGGATTATTCAGTTGTGATTTCTGTTTGCCTTACATTTTCTGGGACCTTTTTTTCTTTTCCATAGGCTAATCATCATGGTATTGCTAAGCTATCTCCCTTCGATATGCTTATCAGTGTGTTCCCTTTTCATTCCAAGTTATAAATTTTGCATTTCTTTGATCACGATATGTTCTGTTGGCTGTTGTGCGAGTGCTTTTGTGATTGGTGGGTGTTGTCTTTGAATTTCCATCGGTCACTTGAAGGAATCTCTGCTATCCTGGCCGAGGTGACACTGAGCACTGAGAACATGTGGGCATCTTCCTTGGTTAGAGATTCTGAGATCAGAAACTCCAGATTTGAGGTTGTCCTGGCAACCATCTTCACGGACACAATGGTTCCGCAACAAATTAGACGAATCTGATGAATTTCTCTTTCCAGGTGAGAGATCCTTCTATTTCTGGATTTGGAAAGTTCGAACTTCACCCCTGATCCTTGAATGCTCTGCTAGATTATGTCTAGATACTGGCTTACTTTGTTTCCACAGGGTTTGTTATTTGTTTGATTTACATCCTCAACTGTGGCGTGTTTATTTTTCTTTAAATATAATGATAATGTTCTAATTTTCAGCCAACATCGTTACAAGTGGTGTTGAAACACATAATCAATACTCCTTCTACGGCAGGAGAAGGGGGAGAGAATCTCATTGATCCCAACTTAGGACTCTAGCCTTGGAGTGCAGCATTCACCAAGGAATGACCCCCTCTGCAAAAGGGTGCTTTTAAGGGACTTCTAGAGTCCTTCCAAACCAAGAGACATACCCCAAGCATGACAGTTGTCCATTCCTTCCAGGCTTCAAAGAGGTGTCTTGTGACACATTAGCATGTAGCCAGTGGGCACCCATGATGCCAGAGCTATGGAAAGTGAGACTTCTCTTTAAAAAATGCTAGTGGCCTAGGACGGCAGCCTTGATTCTTCTCTACAATGACCTCAAGAGATCATTCTTGACTTTGGATTATGAGTGAGGCAGGACAACATAGGTCTCATAGTTCCAGCCTCTTGTTTCAAATCAAGCTTGAAGCTTGAATCAGAACAGCCGCCTCTTCGACGTGAGGAGATGGCAATGTTCTCCACTCAGTGCTTGTCCCTCTATTATGGCTTCTTCCCAATGATTCCTGTCTTATCCCTTGAATTAGCGTATCTTTGATCTCTTCAACTTTCTGTGCCCTGTTTCTGTGGGCAAAAGCTGTTTCTGAGTATCCCTCACTTGAATATCCTAGCCTATGCCAATCCTCGGGCTGGAAACCTGTGGCCATCTTGGGTGACATATTCACCGTGATGTCATAAACACCCTCAGAATTCAAAGTTGTCCTGAAGACCTCCATGCACACAGTTCTGCAGAACCATCTCATCCCAGTCTGATTACTCCACCTTTCCAGGTAGGATAGTTTTCGCCCTTATGTATTTCTTGTCGGTTTCTAACTTTTTCCTCAAACTTGAAAAGGTCTGCTACCTTCCCTCTAGACACTGGTTTCTTTCCTTTCGGATTAATCTGGGTTTTCTCTCTTATCTTTTGTGGATGAGGCCAAATGGGTGGACTTTCCCAAGAGAAAGTCCCGGAGGCTCTCCCAAGATGACTTTTCCCAGGCAATCCTCTGATGCGCAATGATCGTGTCATCTCCTAGCAGTCTGACAATTCCACTTTGGCAGGTCACATGTTTTCCTTCCTTCATTATTTGGGGAAGTGTTCCTGATGCATTCATAGACTGTAACATTCCCATGGTTCTTTTTCTGGTGTGTACTCATAACATCTCTTCAAAATTTCGATTTCTTTAGGATGTCTGTCCGCACCATACCGTGAAATCTATATTTGCTAAAGCTACTAATCTGATCCACACCCGTGGTGCTAACCAATGAAGCCCTGGCCGCCCAGGCGGAACGTGGGCACATAACCAGTACACCGCAGGGCCGGCACTGAAATGGACTTTTGGATCAAACTTTTGCCTGAACTAGGGATGATGTTGGCCTGCTTTGGTTATTTGTAACGGTAATTAGTAGTAACATTGTGGAGTGTAACCTTTTCTTTTGGCTCCTGAGTTTAGCATGGAACGTGTTCTCTTGGTAATGATCTTCTTCAACTCTTTGTAATGGTCTTCCTTTCTGTAGCATCATTAAGCATTTTGAGGTGTTTACCAATCCTTGAAAGTTCATCTTCTCTAATCTCTTTCAGCCTCCAAAGTTTTAGGCCGTAAATCTGGACCCCTACAGAACGTATGGTGAACAAGGAAATACAACATTCATAACTTGGAATGGAGGAGAAAAGACTGATAAGAATATCTATGGGAGATAGCTGTGAAAGACCATGATGAATGATGTGGATTAAGGCTGCCCCAGCTCGAAAAGCCCAAGGTTACCTGGCCTACATACCAAACTACATGACCCGGTGAGTTTTTTTGTGTTTTTTTTGGTATGAATTAGAGGTGTCCCAGTGATAGAAGCCCATTTCATGCTCACCTACATGCCTATCTATATGGCCAGATTGGTATTTAATGCTATATGACCACACAATAACCAGACCCCATCTGAACTGAAATCATTTAATGACTTTTAACATCATCTTTTCTTTTTCCAGTAAAAATGTCACGTACCAATGCATTATAAAATTAGCCCTTACCTTCAACTCAGGGCAGCAGCAGGACCTCTGACTTCCCAGGGAACCTTTCCCAATGCAGCAGCAGCAGCAGCTCTTCACTGCCCATATGTCCTGTCCCCATGCAGCAACTATTTACTGCCCATGGGTCCTGTCGCCATGTTGTCCTGTACCATTCTATAACTAAAAGAGCACCACTTCCAGAATTTGAGAGTCCAAGAAATCTTTCTTTTGACTCTTCAGCTCACCAAGCCCATATCATATCTTGTGGCCCATATCAAAAACTTGCTTCATAGGTTTGTGAGCTCGACTTCTGGTGAGTGCCCTTTTCTTCGTTGTGCATCTCTCTTTTTCAAGGATGGATCTAAATTCACCTCTCCATCAGGAACTTTCTTGGATAGCTGCTTGAATCCACGTTTGCTCCCATGGCTACTCTATAGGGCAAATCATGGCATTCAGCTTGAAGAGAATCAGTACCTTAAGCCTAAGGGCGATGTAGAGTGAATTACTCCATTCCTTCCTGACTCTATCTCTAATATACAAATTTTAGGTGAGCACGGGTCAGCCACTTAAGTCCTTAGGATGGCCGGCAATCTGCAAGACTCCCCTGGAAGGTTTCTTTTCCTAAGGCTGGATTGGGATACCTCCCATGGCACCTGACCATGCTCTGAACTGTGTGAATGTCTCCATCGGGACTACAGTTCAAGGGAAGTACCACAGTCTAACCTTTGGTTGCATATGGGAAACCCTTCTTCAAAGAATGGCTCCAACACGCAATTGGGTAGAATGTCCCCCAGCTCAGTGGAAAATTCTACACTATTTTTCCCCATCCTCTTCTCTCTTAAACTTCTCCTTTTCTCTTGGGGACCATTCAACAGGCTCCTATTACTGCCAGGCAGAATAGGAAAGATGTTCACCAGGCAGCTGTTACTGCCAGACATACCACGGAAGGTACACAAGGGATGCAATGCTGGGGGCCACGCCCATCACCCCTTGCTATAGGAACCCCACAGTAGGAACCACATGTAGGATGCTGCCGTAGGGTCAGGGGTGATCTTCAAGGTAATGGACATGTCTCTTTCATCTTTGTTAGAGTTACAATGGCCATTTTCATCTCCTTTTGAACTTTGCAACTGGGGAAACGAAGGAATCTCTCATGGATCAAGGCCTCCACCACTGGAGCCCCAACTTTGGCTTTCTGGGCCTGATCACCCCAACGACCCTAAGTAGGGTGCCCTCTCTTGGCGGTTGACTCATTGAGTATTTTAGTCACCTACTGAGTTGGCTATGAGGGTAGGAGACCTGTGATTTATTCTGAGAACTGCCATGCTACGGTAGTGTGCCACAACACAGGAACTGTTGTGTGACTCTTATCTTGAGAACCCTGTGAGAGCAACCATGAGGGTGAGGTCTGGTGTCTTCTTTTCCTTTCTCTGTTTTGCTCATCATGTCATCTGTTGTCACCAAGTCGAGGTTAAGTTCTGGCTGGACCTGACCAGAACATGGACCTTCTGTAAAATCGAACAACTTGAAAATATTTGGCAAGGACCTTAACTCTCAACCCCGGTACTGGGAGCCCAGGCCTGCAGCCAGTTCCAGGTGTTTGTAGCCACTGCACCCTTCTCCAGTCCACTGCCAGTCGCACACTGGCTTTACTGCCATGGGGAATGGCATAAGCATCCCCAGAGACTCACCACTCAGGGTCATTCTAACTAATTAGAAACACTTTCAATTGCATGGGTTATGCCCCAGAGACTCCAGCTGGGAGAAAATTTGCGAGGTTTCTCTGTGCCTTTATGGTGCAGTTGGACAGGTAGATCAACCTAGAACGTCCTTCAAGTTACAGTCCAGTTTCTGAGAAATCAAGAGCAACTGTCCTTAGAAAATCCTTGCAAGACTGGAGAGACAGCACTAGAGGCAGTTCAGATTCCACCTAGTTCCTTTATCATGAAAAGGATTATCATCCCCCCTCTCCAGGAACTACTATGTAGCATATCACTCATTCTTAAGACTGAAAAAAAGAAAGGAGGGGAAAGGAGAAATGGCCATAAATGTGCCATTGAAAGAGTCTAGCATCTCGAGGGTCTTCTCCATAAGTATTTGTAAAAAGGCTCAAAACAAAGTTTACCTTCATAACTGGTGAGCTTTATATTATTGTACCTGATTCACGGCAGTAGCTTTTAAAACAGTAGTTGTACAGTCTCTGTGTATGCGTGTCTATGTGTAGGTTATACATGTGATATTTTCAGCCTTGGGTGGTATGACCAAAATTAAGATCTCTGTTTAGTTGGCTTATAGTAAGTGTTTACATAAATGCTAAATGCAGTAGAAATTAACTCAGTGCCTTTCAAAGTTAATGTCATATGAATTAACCTTTGGTAAATGAAAGACTGTTTAAGTTTGTTGGTCTGATTCAAAATAGTCTTGTTGTGAGGGATGTCGGTATTTGCATAGGGATGCAGGCCTTCAGCCTGGGTTTACTAGTCATATAAGTTCACGTTGTCTGCAAAATTTGTCAGCAAAGTAATAGCTTTAAATGATGACCAGTTTTGTCTAAGGCCTCATGAGGTTTCAGTAGGTAATCTGAACATAATTGATGGAAACAAATGGTTTAAATAGATAATACTCATTAAAGTGAGTACAAAAACTTTTATGGTCTGTATAGTTTGGGAAAGAAAAACAGCTTCGAAATGCTTTTTGGTAACCATCTTGAGTTTTGCCAAGTTAAGTTAAATGATAAAAATCTGAATATCTGGGTCATTTCTGGATAGGACGAAAGACTGAAACATTATTAATAAGCACATCTAAGTTATCTACTTTTGGCTTCTTTTTGAAGAGGCTAAAAGCGTGTGGGTGTATTAAAAGCCATGCCTTGTGTTTTGTTGTAAAGTGGCGTGTTTCTAAATTTATGAAGTGTTCAGAATACTGATGTAAAAGACAATTCATAATTGTTTTCCTTTTTAGTGTTTAGTAGGTCTGTTAAGGGTTAAAAGTTCTAATTAACCTACGTAATTAAAGCTACAGGAAATTACTAAGAAAAAGAGCTCTGTATTCAAGGAAGTTAAAATGTACGTTTTCAGTAAAAAAGGTATAAATAATGGAAATATTTTTTTTGATTGGTTAAGGAAGATAAATTCGTCCTGATGTACTAGAATGAAAAAAACAAAGACTTTGGGAGAAATTCTGAAAACATAAAAGAAAGTTTTAGAAGGTTTGTGAAGAAGAAAGTCTGAAAGGAGTTTTATGCCTGGTCAAGAAGACTAAAGTAAGTTCAATTAAGTGAATGAGTTTGAATGTTAAAAATAAGTAGGTGCAGAAATTCAAATTTGGTTTTCTCTAAAAGGATACATTTTCTTGAACTTTTGATCTGCTCTTGATAAAGAGGTTATAAAAGCTATTACTTCGAGTAACTCTACCTAAGAGACAAACCTGTTTTGTGAATATAATGACTTAGGTCACTATTAAGATTATTGACTCTTTCTGTTATCACCTTGAATAGATACCTGAGCATATTTCACAGTGAGTGTTGTTTCACATTTGAACAAGCATTTGAAAAGCTTTTGATATGTTTTCACAAGATTCTCCCTCAAAAATATTCAAATCCTAAATGAAGGCTGTCTTTTGACCTGGTAGACAAAAGAAAAATTAATCTGAGGCTTTTCAGAGGGCCCTTGAGACTTCTCAAAGACATTTGCTCTCTCTTCCAAAAGGAGGAAAATACTAAACTAATTAGACTTATTTGGTCTATTACATTGCACGGGAATCATTGTAAAATAAGTAATGATGGACTTTCTTAGGTGTTATTAGATGGGTAAATGTTATTAATATAGATGTCTTAAAATTATATAGCATTCCTAAAATTCTGATCTCTCCTCGTTATCAGTCATAAGTCCACTTATTATCTGGAAGTTTAATATGTCACAGAAGTAGACAAGTTTCTTTCTCAATTGCCCTTTTGAGTCCTTTGTCCATTTCCAGGTAGTTGTTTTACTCTGATGCTTTTTTCTTTTGCAAATATGCTTCATCTTCTGAGAAATTCCACGAAAGGGTTCTGACACAAAGGTTCTAAACGACAGGCTTCTGATAAACTTTCAGATTGTAAAACTGAATGGAGTAAGAAATTACAGAATTCTAACAGAAACCAAGTTCATCAATCTACTAACAGAAGATTCAGCCCCAGAACTGATTATGCAGGGCTGTGTGAACTGATAAGGATGATTGTAATTTTTTAGGACTTCTATTTGAAATATTGTTGAGTTTTGATGTGTTGTTTTGTTTTCTCGTAATGAAGGAAAGCTTTTTCTCTTTTCTCTTATGCTAACTATGACTTACAGCCATTTAGTGAAATTATACCTTCATGAGCAAAACTGAAACATTTATCTTTTTCTCCCTACCTTATCCCGAAGGAATTGTCAAACCCTTTGTTACTGAGTATGGTCATTTCGTGGCAATATTTGCATAAGTTCCATAAGAATCTTTTCTCTTTATAACAAGACACATTGGTTATATTACCAAGGCTTTGACTGGAATGTCATATTTGTAACATACAGGCTCAGATATGACAAGACAGCATTTCAGGAACAAAGATTGGACTTTCTGGAATACAGCCACTTGGAAACATGGGCCTAGTACCTTGTTTACAGAGATTCTGGCAATCTTGCCCGGTCACTAAGGAATCTTGCTTATCTGGCAGGTGCAGGGAACCTCCAAATATTTTGGGTGACCTCAAAGAGAACTCAACTCAAATCTGTAGGTACTGCAGGCCAAATCTGATGGCAAGTCCTTGGCTTGGCTTTTCTGGCCTCTAGAGGCCTTCACAGTTCAATCTGAGACTCCTCAGAAAAAATTCCAGCAAAGCAGATTTTTAAAAACCTGTATAAGCAATTCCGATTCTTTCTGCTCTTATGTAAATAATTGGAGCAAGTTGTATTGAAACTACACTTTATTTGCAAACGTGTTAATCATAATTTGGCTATCTTTTGTAAAAATGAGGATGATTTAAGAGAGCAAAAATTACGCTTCTGTAGAAGCTACAGTAGCCATTCATGGATACTAGATTCTAGCTCTTTTCTTCTGCAAGATTCATCTATTACTAATCGTAATGTCTCCTTGTGGCCATCTATCTGACACCTCGGAGTTCCCTGGCCACAATCAAACATTTTCCTTCAATACTACTGTCCAAGTACTAACTAGATTTGCCTTGTCACAGGTGTATCAAACAAAACAAGTTCCAACAGTAAAGTCCCCAACTTATCGATACACACAGGATGGACCATATCAAATTTGTGACGAATATATTTGGTTCACTCCTACTAGTGGGCAACTCAGTAAAAGGCCACTCTCTGTTGGGAAGAAACCAACCACACCTGTGATACATGGCCTAATAGCAGCTGACCTTGGGAAAAAATCCCTTTTATATGTGTTCTTATGTCATAGCCTTAAAAAAAATACAGGTTAGTTTGGGACTGACTGGGATAGACAGCCCAGAATGCATTGGTTAGCCGCTAACGGTGCTCAGTGGATATGTGGCTCCAATTTATTACCTTGGCTGCCACCTGGATGGATTGGATGATGCACCCTAGGCTTTGTCTGGATGCAAGGTAGAACTACATTTACTATATCGCCTCCTGCTAAGCTACCCAACGTGCAACAGCACTGGACCCGCTGTGTCTTCCACTGGTATGACCATCTTTCCGCAATTTTCCTTCCCCAATTAGGAATCGAAAATATCATCTTGCACACGGAAGTCCTAAACAAATTTACTATGAAGGCATTAAATGATACACAACATAGCATTTCGCTGCTCAATTTAGAAGTATCCCAAGTGTGTAAGGCAGTCCTCCAAATCCAAATGGCACTGGATGTCTTGACAGCAGCACAAGGGGGCACCAGTGTCATTATAAAAACAATGTTGTGTCTATATTCCTGACTACCATCAAAATATTTCTGGCTTCCTATCCCAGCCACCAAATTAAATCCATGTCTGACCAACCCTAACTGTAAACGACTGGTTGAACTCCTAGTCAGGACCAGGTTTCTGCAGTACTTCAAAATCTTATTCATTGGGTTAAACATACTGCTTGTATTTCTTATTATAATTTGTTGTCTCTTTCGTTGTTTGTCTTTAGCATGTCAAAAATGTTTCACCTCCTGGACCACCTCTCGTCAAAGGATTCTCTCGTCTCCAGAGGCTCTGTACAACTTGTCACCCTTGAACTCCACTGGTGAAGACTTCTGGTCCACTGAACTTCCTACCTGTACCTATGGCCCCATTTTGGGGCAGCTCTACGACCTTGTACAGCCAGAAGTAGTTACAGAAGACTGACCATCATTCATATCCCCAAAGATTTCCGGTCATAATGGGTTCAGGGGTGGTTTATGATGTGGATTAATGCTGCCCAAGCTAGAGAAGCCCAAGGTGACCTGGCCTACATGCCAAACTACATGAGCTGGTGGATATTTTTCTAATATGAATTGGGGCTGCCCCAGGGAGAGTAATCTCACATTGATCTGTGAATGCCTCTAGATGCCAGAAAAGCCAAGCCAAGGACTTGCCATCAGATTTGGCCTGCAGTACCTACAGATGTGAGTTGAGTTCTCTTTGAGGTCCACCAAAATATTTGGAGGTTCCTTGCACCTGGCAGATAAGCAAGCTTCCTTAGCGACCGGGCAAGATTGCCAGAATCTCTGTAAACAAGGTACCAGGCCCATGTTTCCTAGGGACTGTATTCCAGAAAGTCCAATCTTTGTTCCTGAAATGCTGTCTTGTCATATCTGAGGCTGTATGTTTCAAATATGACATTCCAGTCAAAGCCTTGGTAGTATAACCAATGTGGCCTGTTATAAGGTGAACAGATTCTTATGGAACTTATGCAAATATTGCCACTAAATAACCATACTCAGTGACAAAGGGTTTCCAAATTCCTTAGGGATAAGGTAGGGAGAAAAAGATAAATGTTTCAGTTTTGCTCATGAAGGTATAATTTCACCAAAAGGCTGTAGGTCATTGTTAGCATAAGGGAAAAGAGAAAAAGCTTTCCTTCATTATGAGAAAACAAAACAACACATCAAAACTCAACAATATTTCAAACAGAAGTTGTAAAAAATTACAACCATCCTCATCAGTTCACACAGTCCTGTATAATGAATTCTTGAGCTGAGTTTTCTGTTAGGAGATCGATGAGCTTAGTTTCTGTTAGAATTCTGTAATTTCTTACTCCGTTCAGTTTTACAATCTGAAAGTTTATCAGAAACCTGTCATTTAGAAACTTTGTGTCAGAACCCTTTCCTGGAATTTCTGGGAAGATGAAGCATATTTACAAAAGAAAAAAGCATCAGAGTAAAACAACAACTACCTGGAAATGGACAAAGGACTCAAAAGGGCAATTGACAAAGAAACTTGGCTACTTCAGTGACATATAACACTTGCTGATAATAATTGGACTTATGACTGTTAACCAGGAAAGATCACACTCTTAGGAATGTTATATAATTTTAAGACACCTATATTAATAACATTTACCCATCTTATACCACCTAAGGAAGTCTATCATCACTTATTTCACAATGTTTCCCATGTAATTTAATAGACCAAGTAAGCCTAATTAGTTTAATATCTTCCTTCTTATAGGAAGAGAGAGCAAATGTCTTCGAGAAGTCTCAGGGGCCCTCTAAAAATCCTCAGAGTAATTTTTCTTCTGCCTACCAGGTCAAAAGAAAGCCTTCATTCAGCATTTGAATATTTTTGAGGGAGAAGCTTGTCAAAACATATGAAAAGCTTTTCAAATGCTTGTTCAAATAGAAAGCAACACTCGCTGTGAAGCAATGCTCGGGTATCTATTCAAAGTGATAACAGAGTCAAAAATCTTAAGAGTGACCTCAGTCATTATTTTCACAAAACAGATTTGTCTCTTACGTAGACTTACTCAAAGGAACAGCTTTTAAGACCTCTTTACCAAGAGCAGATCAAAAGTTCAAGAAAATGTATCCTTTTAGAGAAAACCAAACTTGAATTTCTGCACCTACTTATTTTGAACTTTCAAACTCATGCACTTAATTGAACTTACTTTAGTCTACTTGACCAGGCATAAAACTCCTTTCAGAATTTCTCCTTCACAAACCTTCTACAACTTTCTTTTTTGTTTTCAGAATTTGACCCAACGTCTTTGTTTTTTCCTTTCTAGTACATCACGACAAATTTATCTTTCTTAACCCATCAAACAAAAATATTTCCATTCTTTATACCTTTTTTACTGAAAACATCCATTTTAACCTCCTTGAATACAAAGCTCTTTTCCTTAGTAGTTTCCAGTAGGTTTAATTCCATAAGGTAATTAGAACTTTAACCCTTAACAGACCTAGTAAACACTAAAAAGGTAAACAATTATGGATTGTCTTTTATATCAGCATTCTAAACACTTCATAAGTTTAGAAACATGCCGCTTTACAACTAAACACAAGGCATGCTTTTTAATACACCCACACGCTTTTAGCCTCTTCCATAAGAAGCCAAAAGTAGATAACTTAGATATGTTTATTAATAATGATTCAGTGTTTCATACTATCCAAAAATGATCCAGATATTCAGATATTTATTATTTAACTTTACTTGGCAAAATTCAAGATTGTTACCAAAAGAATTTAAAGCTGTTTTTTTCCCCCAAGTATAGAGACCATAAATGTTATTGTATTCACTTTTATGAGTTTTATGTATTTAAACCATTTGTTTCCAACAATTATGTTCAGATTACCTACGGAAACCTCATGAGGCATTAGACAAAACTGGTCATCATTTAAATATATTATTTTGCTGACAAATTTAACAGACAACGTGAACTTATATCACTAGTAAACCGAGGCTGAATGCCTGCATCCTATGCAAATACTGACAACTCTGACAACAAGACTATTTTCAATCAAACCAACAAACTTAAAGAAACTTTCATTTACCAAAGGTTAATTCACATGATGTTAACTTTGAAAGGCACTGAGTTAATTTCTACTACATTTAGAATTTATGAAAGCACTTACTTTCAGCCAACTAAACATATCTTAATTTTGGCCATACCATCCAGGGGTAAAAATATCACATGTATAACGTACACATAGACACACATACACAGAGACTGTACAACTATTGTTTTAAAAGCTACTGCCGTGAATCAGGTAGAATAATATAAAGCTCACCAGTTATGAAGGTAAACTTTGTTTTGAGCCTTTTTACTAATGCTTATGGAGAAGACTCTCTAGATGCTATACTTTTTGCAATGACACACTTATGGCCATTTATCCTTTCCCCTCCTTTCTTTTTTTTTTTTTTTTTTGAGTCTTAAGACTGAGTGATTGGCTAGATAGTAGTTCCTGGAGAGGGGGGATGATAATCCTTTTCATGATAAAGGAACTAGGTCGAAACTGAGCTGCCTCTAGAGCTGTCTTTCCAGTCTTGCAAGGACTTTCTAAGGACGGTTGCTCTTGATTTCTCAGAAACTGGACTGTAACTTGAAGGACGTTCTAGGTTGATCTACCTGTCCAACTGCACCATAAAGGCACAGAGAAACCTCACAAACTTTCTCCCAGCTGCAGTTTCTGTGCCATAATCCAGACAATTGAAAGTGTTTCTAATTAGTTGGAATGACCCTGAGTGGTGAGTCTCTGGGGATGCTTATGGCATTCCCCATGGCAGTAAAGCCATGACAGTGGAGTGCGACTGACAGTGGAGTGGAGAAGGGTGGAGTGCCTACAAAGGCCTGGAACTGACTGGGGGCCGTGGCTCCAAGTACCCGGGTTGAGAGTTTAGTCCCTTGAAAAATGTTTTCAAGTTTTTCGATTTCACAGAAGGTGCAGGTTCTGATCAGGTCCAGCCTGATCTTAACCTCGACTTGGTGACAACAGAGGAGATGATGACCAAAACAAAGAAAGGAATAGAAGACACCAGACCTCACCCTCATGGCCGCTCAGAGGGTTCTCAAGATAAGAGTCACACAACAGTTCCCGTGCTGTGGCACACTACCATAGCACGACTGTTCACAGGAAAAAATCACAGATTTCCTACCCTCATAGCCAACTCAGTAGGTGACTAAAATACTCAATGAGTCAACCGCCAACAGAGGGTACCCTACTTGGGGTCGCCAGGGTGATCAGGCCCAGAAAGCCAAAGTTGGGGCTCCCAGTGTTGGAGGACTTGACTTTTGAAAGATTTCTTTGTTTCCCGGTTGCAAAGCTCAAAAGGAGACGAAAATGGCCATTGTATCTCTAACAAAGATGAAAGAGACACGTCCATTACCTTGAAAATGCCCCCTGAACCTACGGCAGCATCCCACCTGTTGTTCCTACTGTGGGGTTCCTATAGCAAGGGCTGGCGGGGGTGTCTGCCAGCATTGCATCCCTTGTATACCTTCCCTCGGATGCCTGGCAGTAACAGGTGCCTGGTGAACATCTTTCCTATTCTGCCTGGCAGTAATAGGTGCCTGGTGAATGGTCCCTGAGACAAAAGGAGAAGTTTAAGAGAGAACATAATGGAGAAAAAGTGTGAGGAATTTTCCGCTGCTCTGAGGGACATTCTACCCAATTGCATGTTGGAGTCATTCTCTGAAGAAGGGTTTCCCTTACTCAAGCAAAGGTTAGACTTTGGTAGTTTCCTTGAACTCGATTCCCGATTGGGACATTTGCACAGTTCAGAGCCTGGTCAGGTGCCATGGGAGGTATCCCAATCCAGCCTTAGGAGAAGAAACCTTCCACCGGAGTCTTGCAGATTGCCAACCATCCTAATGACTTAAGTGGCCTATGCATGCCCAGGTAATATTTATATATTAGAGATAGACTCAGGAAGGAATGGATCAATTCATGCTACATCACCCTGAGGCTAAAGCTACTGATTCTCTTCAAGCTGAATGCAATGATTTGCCCCATAGAGTAGCCATGGGCAACAAACATCGATTCATAGAGCTAACCAAGAAAGTTCCTGATGGAGAAGTGAGTTTAGATCCATCCTCGAAAAAGAGAGAGGCACCAGGAAGAAAGGGGCACTTACCAGAAGTCGAGCTCAAAAACTGATGAAGCAAGTTCCCCATACAGGACACAAGATATGATGCAGACTCAGCGAGCTGAAGAGTTGAAAGATTTCTTGGACTCTCAACGTCTGGTAGTGGTGCTCTTTTATTTAGAGAACTTTACAGGATAACATGGGGACAGGACCCATGGGCAGTAAAGAGTTGCTGCATGGGGACAGGATCTATGGGCAGTGTAGAGCTGCATGCATGGGGACAGAACCCATGGGCAGCGAAGAGCTGCTGCTGCTGCCCTGAGTTGAGGGTAAGGGCTAATTTTATGAGTCATGGGTACCTGACTTATTTTTAATGGAAAAAGAAAATATGATGTAAACGTCATTAAATGATTTCAGTTCAGATGGGTTCTTGTTATTGTGTGGTCATATAACACTAGATACAAAACTGGCCCCATAGATAGGCATGTAGGTGAGCATGACCTGGGCTTCTCTCACTGGGGCACCTCTAATTCATACCAAAATAAAATCACCGGGTCATATAGTTCTGCATGTACACCACATAACCTTGGGCTTTTCGAGCTGGGGTGGCCTTAATCCACATCAATTGTCATGGTCTTTCTCAGCTGTCTCCCATAGATATGCTTATCAGTCCCTTCTCCTTCATTCAGGTTATTAATTTTGTATTTCTTTAGTCACCATATGTTCTCTAGGCCGACGTGTGAGCGCTTTCGTGATTTTTGGGTATTGTCTTTGAATTTCAATCGTTCACTTGAAGGAATCTTTGCTATCCAGCCTAGGTCCAATGGAGCACTGAGAACACGAGGTCATCTTTGTTGGTTTGACATTCTGAGATCAGAATCTCCAAATTCTAGGTTGCCCTGGCAACCACCATATGGACATAATGTTTCCGAGACAAATTAGACAAATCTGATGAATTCATCCCTACAGGTAAGATATTTTTATGTCTCTTTTCTGAATTTGGGGACGCTCAAAGTGGAACCTGGATCCTTGATCATTTCAGTATACTACGTCTGGATGCTGGTTTACTTTATTTCTGTAGGATTTATTAGTTGTTCGACTTACATCGTCATCTCTGTCATGTTTATTTTTCGTTAAATATAAGTGTAATGTTCTAATTTTCAGTCAACTTCCTCACATATGGTGTCAAAGCACATAAGCAATACTCTTCTATGGCGAGGGATGGGGGAGAGAATTTCATTGTTGCCAAACTGAGCATTCTAGCTTTGGATACCAGCCTTCCCTTTGGATTGGTGGTTCCCAGAGGGAAAGAAAAGATCCTAAAAGGCGTGCATATTTGCAGCATAAAGCTTTTGATGCTGAAAGAGATTAGAGAGATGAACTTCTAAGGATTGTGAAGCTCCTCAAAATGCTTAATGATGCTACAGAATGGTCGACCATTGCAAATAGATTAAGATGAATACTACAAAGAGAATGTGTTCCGTGCTAAACTCATGAACCAAGGGAAAATGTTACCCTCTATGAGGTCACTAATAATTACCTTCAGGAATGATCGAAAAAGGCCAGCTTCTTCCCAAGTTCAGCACAAGATTGCTCCAATAGTCCAATTCAGGTCTGGCACTGTGGTGTAGCAAGTAAGTGCCCACGTTCCTCTTGGGCGGCCCGGGCATCACCGCCTAGCATCATGGGTGGGGGTCAGATTAATAGCAATGGGAAATCCAGATTTCATGGTCTGGTCGGCACAGAGATCATAAAGAAGTAGAAATTGTGAGGAGAACTTATCAATACGCACCAGAAAAGGAACCATGAGAATATTACAATCTATGAACGTATCAGGTACACGTCCCCAAATGATGAAGGAAGGAAGACATGTGACCCAACAAGGTGGAATTGTCAGACTGCCAGGTGATCACACGAGTCAGAGGATTGCCTGGGCAAATTGAACTTGGGAGGGACTCCAGGACTTTCTCTGTGGAAAATCCACCCATTTGGCCATATCCACAAAAGGTAAGAGGTAAAACCCAGGATAATCTTAAAGGAAAGAAACCGGTCTCTGGAGGGAAGGTAGTAGACCTTTCAATGTTCGAGGAGAATCTTAGAAACTGATAAGAAATGCAGAACAAGGAGAACTATCCTACCTGGAAAGATGGAGTCTTCAGACTGGTATGAGATGGCTCTCAAACACTGTGTGCATGGACGTTGTCAGGATAACTTAGAAAAATCCGAGGGTGTTTATGACATCACGGTGAAAATGTCACCAAAGATGGCTGCATGTTTCCCGGGCGAGTATTTGCCTAGGCTGTGATAGTGAAGTGAGAGATACCCAGAAACAGCTTTTCCCAACAGGAACCAGGCACAGAAACTTGAAGAGATCAAAGAGACGCTGATTCAAGGGATAAGAAAGGAATCACTGGGAAGAAGCGCTAATAGAGGGACAAGCGCTGAGAGGAGAACATTGTCATCTACTCAAGTAGATGGGGAGGCCATGCTGATTCAACCTTGAAACTTGATTTGAAACAAGAGGCCGGACTTGGCGCTTATCAGTCCTACGTTGGCCTTCTGCCTTACTCATAATCCAAAGTCAAGAATGATCTCTTGAGGACATTGAAGAGAAGAATCGAAGCCTCCGTCCTGCGCCCCTAGCATGCTTTGAAGAGAAGTCTCCCTTTCCACAGCTCTGGAGTCATGGGGGCCCACTGGGTACATGCTAATGTGTCCCAAGACATCTCTTTGAAGACTTGAAGAAATGCACGCCGATCATTCTTTGAGTATGTCTGCTGGTTTGGAAGGGCACTGGAAGTGTGCTGAAAAGCACCCTTTTCCAGAGGGCTTCGTTCCTGTGTCAAGGCTGCCCCCACAGGCTAGCGTGCTTAGTTGGACTCCAATGAAATTCTCTCCCATTATCTCTTGCCGTAGAAGGAGTACTGACTCTGTGTTTTGACACCATATGGAAGGGGGTTGGCTGAAAATTAGAACACTATCATTATATTTAAAGAAAACTACACATGCCAGAGCTGAGGATGTAAGTCAAACCAATAGAAAACGCTGTGGAAATAAAGTAAGCCAGTATCTAGACCTAATCTGGTGGAGCGCCCAAGGATCAGGGGTTAAGTTCGAAATTTCCCAAATCCAGAAAAGAGACAGAAAAATCTGTTAGCTGGAGAGAGGCGTTCATCAGATTTTGCGAACTTGTCTCAGAAACATACTGTCTGTGAAGGCGGTTGCCAGGACCCCCACGAATCTGGAGTTTCTGATCTCAGAATGTCAAACCAGCCAAGATGACCACGAGTTCTCAGAGTGCAGTGTCAACTCGACCAGGATAGCAAAGATTCCTACAAGTGACCTGTAAAAATTCCAAGACGACGCCCAACAATCAGGAAAGGACTCACACCTAGGCCTACAGAACCTAAGGTGATTAAAGAAATGCAAAATTCATAACTTGGAATGAAGGAGAACGCACTGATAAGCATACCAAAGGGAGATACCTCAGAAAGACCATGACGATTGGACGATGGAAAAGAAAATAAGGTCCTGTCAAATGGAAGGCCAACAGAAATCACAAGTGAATAATCCACAGTGATAGACGTCAGTCTTTAGACAGATTCTGCTTGAACGCTTGAAAGTCTGAGAAAGTCACAACCCCAAAAATTACAGCGAAGTTCAAACCTGGTCTAACTGGGAAGGGTGAGTTATGAGACTGCTCCCCGCAGGCTCTGAAGCCTGTGTCCACGAAGCTAGACTGGACAGAGGAGACACGATTCTGACAAATCCTCCGACATCACAGTGTGCCAGATAAACAGGTTGGCCGCATCTACACAGGGCCAGATTTGGGCTCAAGTAGCATATTCAAGTCCCATTCCACTCAACTGCAGGTTGCCAATGGAACATGAAAGGGGCTGGCCAGTGGGGCAGTGTGGAGTCCACTTCATTTGGGTCGATAGCCCATGGTCAGCGACGTGGAATCCTGGGGGTCAGCCTCCTCAATGATCGTCCAGCCATTCTGTGCCAGGCGTGTGACCTAGTGTAGAGGCAGATGGGAAGCGACTTTAGAGAGCACCACTCTTCCTCAGAGAATACAGCGGCATGGCCAGCAGATTTGAGCACAGCCATAAACATCTGCCAAAACAAAACAAATTAAAAGTTGCAAAGAATACAAAAGCTGAACCTCAAAATAAAAAAGACCCATGCCAGTGAGAAGAAAATTATATCTACGAATAACCTTTGCCAAACAGGAGAAAGCGATGGAAACCAAAAACTAGCAAAGTTTTGGGGAAAGAAATTCCACAAGTCACAAGGCAATGCAAGGCTATTCCATGCCCTTCGAATGGAACAACGGACACACTTGAAACGTCCATACGGCAGAAAGCTGACAAATAAAAATGGGAAGCAATAGGATATATTGGAGTATATGAGGAAGCAATTTGGTATAGACCTAATTCGGCCTGATTTTGTTTTTTCCAAAAGGGCCTGACTATGGCTATTTAGCACGCATTGCATATCTGCTTAGACATTTCCAATGGCCCTTAAGATAAAGGTGCAACTTCCCCAACATTAACATTTCCTTAGGGATAAGCATTTTGTCCTAGGCAATGAACAGATTGCTGCACTCACCTTTGACCACCCAGCTCACCTGTGACCAGTCAGCTGGAGGCAACAGACCGCCAACCTGCTGTGTTCACTGAGACAGAAGACCTACCTGCTATTTCCATCAATCGCTGTGCCAACAGAGTAGTCTCGTGACTATTGTAAATGGGACATTTCAATCCTATGTGAAACATCCTCTCTGGGAGCATATAACCAGTCTGTGCACCCCACTTGTTTGATGCCCGGGTTATAATCCTCAGATTTAAGCTCAGATTAAGCTCACAAAAGTTTCATTTATAGATTGGTTATGGATTATTTTTGACGACAAAGCAATGTCTGGATTCCATGCAGTCCCAGTCAAAGTTGCAGCAATCTGTCCCACACAAATAGGAGAGAGAATCCTAAAGTTTCTATCCAGCAACAAAGGACACTGAATAGACACAGGAATCCTGAGGAAAAAGAACAAAGCAGCAATTATCACCCTTTCTGATTGCCACATATAGAACAAAGAGCTGGGTCCCGAAACAGCACAGCCTGGACTCCAAAATAGGCACACAGACCCATGCAACAGAATCGAGACCCCAGAGGTCAACTCACACATCCATGGACAGCCCATTTACGACCAGGGAGCCAAGAGGAGACAGCAGAGAAAGTAGAGTCTCGACAAGAAACGGTGCTGGGTAGACTGCACAGCCGCATGTAACACAATGAGAGTAGACCATGATGTTACACCAGGCACACACACCACCTTGAAATGGATTCAGGCCTTGAATGGAAGACTTGAAACCGTGACACTACGAGGAGAAAACGCAGGCAGCTTGCTCTTTGCCATCTGGCTTGGCTGCCTGTTTGGAAGAAGCATGTGTGACTGAGCAATGGCAACAAAGGAAACAAGAATCAAGCAGGACTCCATCCAACGCAGAACCTTCTGCCCAGCCAACAACACCATCGGCTCAATGCAAAGACAGCACAACAACTGTGACAGGATGTTTGAAAACCACACATTGGAGAAGAGGTGAATAGCCAAAAGATCCAATGAACTCATATGTCTCCAGAGGAAAAAAAAACAACGAGCCCAATACAACCTGTTAAAAAGATGGAAACAGACATTTCTCCCAGGAAGATAGAAAGATGGCCAACAGGCTATATGAAAACATGCTCATCATCATTAAGTCTCTGGTCAATGTGAATCCGAACGGCACTGAGATAGCAGCTCACAGTGGTCAGAGGGCTATAAGGAGGAAGACAGGAAACCACAGGTTTCGGAGAGGAGGTGGAGAGAAGAGAAGCTTCCTGCACTGATGGTGGGAGTGTAAACCGGTGCAGCCACTATGCAAAGCTGTGTGGAACAGCCTCAGAAATGTCAGAATCCATCTACCATAAGATCCAGGTAGTCCTTGGCAGCATATTTATCCAAAGAACTTGGAAACACTAACGCATAGAGATCCGTGCACCACTGTGCTCACCACAGCCTTACTCCCGATATCCAAGACTTCGAGGCCGCCCTGGTCCCCATGATGTGATGGAAAAAGAAGGAAGATGGGCTATAGCCACACAATGGCATAACACTCAGTTGTAGGAACGGAGGCAGTGCCGCCATTTGTGAACACCAGAAAGGCTCCTGAGGGTATTAGGGGAACTGAAAAAAGCCCTGGGGAAAGGTCAAATACCACAGGATCTCATGCACAAGGAGAAGAGGAAAAATGGACCAACAAACAGGTAGCACGTGACATAGGATTGGTAGTTCCCAGAGGGAAATGGGGGCGGCCACCGGAGGGAGAAAGAGCTGATTAGGCACAAGTGTGTGGTGAGGGCCTGTAATTAGGCTTACGGTGGTGAAGATGATGTAACTTACACAGAAGTCTAAATCTATGAGGATGTAGATCTGAAAGCTATAGGATCTTACAATGTAGGGTTATGACAATCAATTCACATAAAATCAAAACTCCAAAGAGGGGTGCAGATTTACGGCCTAAAGCTTTGGAGGCTGAAAGAGATTAGAGAAGATGAGCTTCCAAGGATTGGCAATCACCTCCAAATGCTTAATGATGCTACTGAAAGGTAGACCTTTGCAAAGAGATGAAGAGGAATACTAGCAAGAGAACATTGTCCGAGCCAAACACATGACCCGATGGAAAATGTTACCATCCATGATGTTACTACTGATTCCCTTCACAAATGATCGAAGCAGGCCAACATATTCCGAAGTTCAGGCCAAAGTTTGGTCCAAAAGTCCAATTCAGGGCCAGCCCTGTGGTGTAGCGTGTAAGTGCACATGTTCTGCTTGAGTTGACCGGGTTTCAAAGGTTAGCATCACGGGTGTAGACCATATTACAAGCATTAGGAAATCCAGATTACACGGTTTGATGGGCACAGAGAACATAAACAAGTAGAAATGGTGAGGAGACCTTATCAATACACACCAGAAAGTGAACCTTGAGAATATTACAATCTGTGAACGCATCAGGTACACTTCCCCAAATGATGAAGGAATGAAAGCATGTGACTTGCCAAGGTGGAATTGTCAGACTGCTGGGAGATCACATGATCATTGTGCATCAGGCAATTGAATGGGCAACTTCAGCTTGGGATGGCCTCCATGACTGTCTCCGGGGAAAGTCCACCAGTTTAACCATATCCACAAAAGATAAGAGATAAAACCAAGAATAATCTTAAAGGAAAGATACCTGTGTGTAGAGAGAATGTAGTAGACCTTTCAAAGTTAGAAGAGAAAGTTAGAAAACGACGGGGACATGGTCACTGTGATGCCATAAAAAAACCTCAAAATTCTAACTTGTCCTGACAACCTCCATGCGCACAGAGTTTCGGAACCATCTCAGACCAGTCTGACTCCTCACCCTTTCCAGGTAGGATAGTTTTCCTTTCTCTGGATTTCTTGTCAGTTTCTAACTTTCTTCTCGAACTTTGAAGGCCTGCTACATTCTCTCTAGACACTGGTTTCTTTCCTGTAAGATTATCCTGGGTTGTATCTCTTACACCTTGTGTAGATGGCCAAGTGGGTGGACCTTCCCCTGAGAAAACCCTGGACTCCCTCCCAAGTTGAAGTTGCCCAGGCAATCCTCCGATGTGCAATGATTGTGTCATCTCCTAGCACTCTGCCAATTCCACCTTGGCAGGTCACATGTATTCCTTTCTTCTTCCTTTGGGGAAGTGTACCAGATGCGTTCATAGATTGTAATATTCTAATGGCTCTTTTTCTGGTGAGTTTTGATAACTTATCCTCACAATTGCAACTTATTTATGGTCCTTGTCCGCAGAGTACCATGAAATCTATATTTCCTAACACTGCTAATGTGATCTGCAGCCGTGATGTGAAAGAGTGGGGCCGGGGTGCTGAAGCGGAAGGTGGAAACTTATCTGCTTCACCACAGGGCCGGCCCTGAATTGGACTTTTGGACCAACCTTTTGCCTGAACTTGGGAAAACGTGGGCCTGTTTGGATTATTCATGAAGGTGATTACTAGTAACATCATGGACGGTAACATTTTCCGCTGGTTCATGGGTTTAGGATGGATCATGTTCTCTTGGTAGTATTCCTCTTCATCTGTTTGGAATGGTCTACATTCCTGTAGCATGAGTAGGCATTTTGAGGTGATTTTCCATCCTTGGAAGTTCACCTTCTCTAATCTCATTCAGCCCCAAAGCTTTATGCCGTCATGCTGGACCCCTTTTTGGATTTTTGATTTTAGGTGAATTTATTGCCATAACCCTGCATTAGAACATCCTATATCTTTCTGCTTTGCATCCTCATCGATTTAGACTTCTGTGGAGCTTACATCATCTTCAACAACCTAAGCCGAATCACAGGTCCTCAGCACACACTTGTGCCTCATCATCTCTGTCACCCTTCCCCACCGCCCCGCTTTGCCTCTGGGAACCCCCGATCAAATGTCCTGTGCCACTTGTTGGGTAGTGCTTGCTTTTCCTTCTCCTTGTCAGTGAGATCCTACCCCTTTGACTTTCTCCCTAGGGCTTGTTTCACTTCCCCTAAAACCCTCACAGTCATTCTGGTGGTCACAAATGGCTGGATTGCATACCTTGTTCTGGCTGAGTGGTATGCCATTGTGTGGCTATAGCCCATCATCCTTCTCCATTAGTCCCTTGCTGGGCACCAGGGCGGCTTCCAAGTCTTGGACAGCGGCAGTAAGGCTGTGCTGAACTCAGCGGTGCAAATGTCTTTATGCGTTAGTTTTTCCAAGTTCTTTGGATAAACACGCCACAGAGGAATAGCTGGATCATATGGGACATGGATTCTTCAATTTCTGAGGCAGTTCCACACCGCTTGGAGTACTGGCTGCACCGGTTTACACTCCCACCAGCAGTGCAGGAGGCTTCCCTTCTCTCCACCTCCTCTCTGACACTTGTTTCCTGTCTGCTTCCTTATAGCCATTCTGACCACAGTGAGCTGCCATGTCCTTGCAGTTTGGATTTGCATTGGCCTGAGACTTAATGATGGTGAACAAGTTTTCATGCACCTGTTGGCCGTCTTTCGATCTTCTGGGGAGAAATCTCTGTCTCCATCTTTCGCCCAGGTTTTCATTGGCTTGTTGTGTTTCTTGTGGAGACGTGTGAGTTGATTGTATCTTTGGGCTTTTCACCCCTGGTCCGATGTGTGCATTGCAAACATCCTCTCCCAGTTGTTGTGCTGTCTTGGCATTGAGTCGATGGTTTCCTTGACTGTGCAGAAGTGTGTGCATTTGATGTGGTCCCGTTTGTTTCTTGTTTCCTTTGTTGCCCTTGCCCAGTCAGACTTGCTTCTTCCAAACAGGCGGCTCAGACAGATGGCAAAGAGCACTCTGCCTAGGTCTTCCCCTACAAGGTTCACGGTTTCAAGTCTGCCATTCAAGGCTTTAATCCATTTCGAGGTGGTGTGTGTGCCAGGTGTAAGAGCATGGTGTACTCTCGTTGTGTTCCATGTGGCTGTGCAGGCTTCCCAGCACCGTTTATTGTAGAGACTCTCCTTTCTCCGCTGTCTCCTCTTGCTCCCTGGTACAAAATGGGCTGTCCATGTACGTTTCACTTGGGCTCTGGGCTGTCGACTCTGTTGCATGGGTCTGCGTGCCTGTTTTTGGGCCCAGACTGTGACGTTTCGGTACCTATCGCTTCATTCTATATGTTGAAATCAGAAAGTGTGACACGTCCTGCTTTGTTCTGTTTCCTGAAGATTCCTTTGCCTATTCAGGGTCTCTTGTTGCTGGCTGGAAACTTTCAGATTCCCTCTTCTGTCTCTGTGGCCAATATTGTTGCAACTTTCACTGGGATTGCATGGAATCCAGAGATTCCTTTCTCTGGTATGGACGTTTCAAGTGTGTTGATGCTTCCATTCCTAGATCTTGGAATTTCTTTCTTTCTCCTTGTGTCTTCTTGAATTTCTTTCCTCACACATTTGCTAGTTTTCGATTGACATAGCTTTCACCTGTTTTGCTAAGGTTCTTCATAAAGATCTTATTCTTCTCACTGGCAAGCTGTTTTTCTTTTTGTTTGTTTAGCTTCAGTTTTTCTATTCTTTGCAACATTCAATTGGTTTTGTTTTGGCAGAATTGCATTGCTGTCCTCACATCTGCTGACAATGCTCCTGTATTTGCTGTGGAAGTCTGGCCCTGTCTAACGTCCCTTCCTATCTGCCTCTACACTACCTCAGACGGCTGCCGCACAATGACTGAAGCAGTGGTGAGGAGGCTCAGCCCCATCATTCCACCCGGCCCACTTCGGGCCACTGACACAAAAGCTGCGGATGTCACCGCTGCACCACCGGTCAGCCCCTCTCCTGTTCCATTGGCAACCTGCAGTTGAGTTCAATGGGACTTGAATATGCTACTTGAGCCCAACTCTGACACTGTGTAGATGAGGCCAGGTTGTTTTTCGGGTCCACTGTGCTGTCAGAGGATTCGTCATAATTGTGTCTCTGCTGTCCCGGCAATCTTCATAGACACAGGGTTTCAGAGCCCGCTTGGAGCAGTCTCATAACTCACCCTTCCCAGTTAGCCCAGGTTTGACATTCACTGCTGTGTTTTGGGTAGTGAATTTCTCTAACTTTCAAATGATCAACCAGAGTCTGTCTAAAGACTGACATCATCGTTCATTGTGGATTATTCAGGTGTGATTTCTGTTCGCCTTCCATTTTCTGGGACCTCTTTTTTATTTTTCCAGAGTATAATCGTCATGGTCTTTCTCAGCTGTCTCCCTTAGACATGCTTATCAGTCTGTTCTCCTTCATTCGAAGTGATTAATTCTGCATTTCTTGAATCACCGTATGTTCTCTAGGCCAAGGCATGAATGCTTTCGTGACTCTTGGATGTTGTCTTTGAATTTACACCGGTCACTTGTAGGAATCTTTGCTATCCTAGCCTAGGTCAAACTAAGCACTGAGAACACGTGGTCATCTGGGTTTGTTTGACATCCTGAGATCAGAAACTCCAAATTCGAGGTGGTCCTGGCATCTCCCTTCAGGGACACAATGTGTCTGACACCAATTAGACAAATCTGATGAATTCCTCTTTCCAGGAAAGATATTTTTCTGTCACTTCTCTGGATTAGGGAAGTTTCGAACTTCACCCCTGATCCTGGAACGTTCCCCTAGATTCCATCTAGATACGGGCTTGCCTCATTTCTATAGGCTGTGCCATTTCTTTGTCTTACATCCTCAGCCCTGGCCTGTTTATTTTTCTTGAAACAGAATTGTAATGTTCTAATTTTCAGCCCACTTCCTTACACATGGTGTCAAAATACATATTCAATAATCCTTCTAGGGCAAGAGGTACAGGGAGAGAATTTCATTGGAGCCAAACTGAGCACTCCAGTCTGGGTGGCAGCTTTCACAAAGGAACGAACCCCCTGGAAAAGGGTGCTTTTCAGCACCCTTGTAGAGCCCTTCCAAACAAAGAGACATGCCCCAAGCGTGACAGGGGTCCATTCCTTCAAGGCGTCCAAGACATCTCTTGGGACACGTTAGCATGTAGCCAGTGGGCCCACGTGACACCAGAGCTATGGAAAGTGAGACTGATCTGCAAAGAATGCCAGGGGCTTAGGAAACGAGGAATCGATTCTTCTCTTCAACGTCCTCAAGACATCATTCTTGACTTTGGCTTATTCTTAAGGCAGAAGGACCACGTAGGTCTGATAAGGCCCAAGTCCAGCCTCTTGCTTCCAATCAAGTTGCAAGCTTGAATCAGCATGGCCTCCCCATAGACTTGAATAGATGACAACGTTCTCCTCTCGGGGCTTGTCCCTCTATTCTCGCTTCTTGCCAAGGATTCCTTTCTTATCCCTTGATTCACAGTCTGTTTCATCTCTTCCAGTTTCTGTGCCTGCTTTCTGTTTGTCAAAGCTGTTTCTGGGTATCTCTCCCTTTAATAGCCTAGCGTAGGCCAATCCTTAGACTGTAACCATGCGGCTATCATGGGGGACATATTCACCGTGTTGTCATAAACAACCTCAAAATTCTAAGTTGTCCTGACAACCTCCATGCACACAGACTTTCAGAGCCATCTCAGGTCAGTCCGACTCCTCGCCCTTTCCAGGTAGGATGGTTTTCCTTTCTCTGGATTTCTTGTCGGTTTCTCACTTTCTCCTCGAACTTTGAAAGGCCTGCTACATTCTCTCTAGACACTGGTTTCTTTCCTGTAAGATTATCCTGGGTTGTTTCTCTTATATCTTGGGTAGATGGCCAAGTGGGTGGACGTTCCCCAGAGAAAGTCCTGGACTCCCTCCCAAGTTGAAGTTGCCCAGGCAATCCTGTGATGCACAATGATCGTGTCATCTCCTAGCACTCTGCCAATTCCACCTTGGCAGGTCACAAGTTTTCCTTCCTTCTGCCTTTGGGGAAGTGTACCAGATGCCTTCATAGATTGTAATATTCTCATGGTTCTTTTTCTGGCGCGTATTGATAAGGTATCCTCACAATTGCTACTTATTTATGACCTCTGTCCGCACTGTACCATGAAATCTATATTTCCTACCACTGCTAATGTGATGTGCACCCGTGATGTGAAACAGTGAGGGCCTGGCCGCCCAAGCGGAACGTCGGCACTTACCCGCTCCACCACAGTGACAGCCCTGAATTTGACTTTTGGACGAACCCTTTGCCTGAACTTGGGAAGACGTGGGCCTGTTTGGATTATGCGCGAAGGTGATTAGTAGTAACATCATGGATGGTAGCATTTTCCGTTGGTTCATGGGTTTAGGACGGATCATGTTCTCTTGGAAGTATTCCTCTTCCTCTTTTTGGAATGGTCTACTTTTCTGTAACATCAGTAAGCATTTTGACGTGATTTTCCATCCTTGGAAGTTCACCTTCTCTAATCTCTTTCAGCCCCCAAAGCTCTATGCCTTCATTCTGAACCCCTTTTTGGATTTTGGATTTTAGGTGAATTTATTGCCATAACGCTGCGATAGAACATCCTATATCTTTCAGATTTGCATCCTCATCGGTTTAGACTTCTGTGTAGGTTACATCATCTTCACCAGAGTAAGCTGAATCACAGGCTCTTACCACACACTTGTGCCTACTCATCTGTTTCACCCTACCCCACCTCACCGCTTTGCCTCTGGTAACCCTTAATCAAATGTCCCGTGCCAATACTGGTTACTGCTTGTCTTTTCTTCTCCTTGTAAGTGAGATCTTACAGTATTTGACTTTCTCCCTGGGGCTTGTTTCACTTCCCCTAAAACCTTCACAGCCATTCTGGTGGTCACTAATGGCTGGATTACATCATTTGTTCCGGCTAAGAGGTATGCCATTGTGTGGGTATAGCCCATCTTCCTTCTGAATTCCTCCTTTTCTGGGTCACCAGGGCGGATTCCAAGTCTTGGATAGAGGGAGGAAGGCTGTGGTGAACTCAGTGGTGCACATGTCTTTATGCAGTAGTGTTTCCGAGTTCTTTGGATAAACACACCACACAGGAATAGCTGGATCTTATGGGACATGGATTCTTCAATTTCTGAGGCAGTTCCACAGTGGTTGGAGTACTGACTGCACCGGTTTACACTCCCACCAGCAGTACAGGAGGCTTCCCTTCTCTCCACATCCTCTCTGACACTTGTTTCCTTTCTGCTTCCTTATAGCCATTCTGACCAGAGTGAGCTCCTGTGTCCTCGCAGATTGCATTTGCATTGGCCTGAGACTTAATGATGGTGAACAAGTTTTCATGCACCTGTTGGCCCTCGTTTGATCTTCTTGGGAGAAATCTCTGTTTCCATCTTTTGCCCAGGTTTTCATTGGCTTGTTTTTCTTGTGGAGACGTGTGAGTTGAATGTATCTTTGGGCTTTTCACCCCTTGTCCGATGTGTGGTTTGCAAACATCCTCTCCCAGTTGTTGTGCTCTCTTGGCATTGAGTCACTGGTTTCCTTGACTGGGCAGAAGCGTGTGCATTTGATGTGGTCCCGTTTGTTTCTTGTTTCCTTTGTTGCCCTTGCCCAGTCAGACATGCTTCATCCAAATAGGTGGCTCAGACAGATGGCAAAGAGCACTCTGCCTAGGTCTTCTCCTGCAAGTTTCATGGCTTCAAATCTGCCATTCAGGGCTTTAATCCATTTCTGGGTGGTGTGTGTGCCAAGTGTAACATCATGGTCTACTCTCATTGTATTCCATGTGGCTGTGCAGGCTTCTCAGCACCATTTATTTTAGACACTCTGCTTTCTCCACTGTCTCCTCTTGGCTTCCTGGCAGAAAATGGGCTGTCCATGTACATTTGAGTTGGGCTCTGGGCTCTCGATTCTGTTGCATGGGTCTGTGTGCCTGTGTTTGGTCCCAGACTGTGCCATTTTGGTACCTAGTGACTTGTCCTATAGGTTTTATTCGAAAAGTGTGATACGTGCTGCTTTGTTCGTTTTCCTGAGGATTCGTTTGCCTATTCAGAGTCTCTGTCTGCTGGCTAGAAACTTTCAGATTCTCTCTTCTGTCTCTGTGGGAAACATTGCTGCAACTTTCACTGGGATTGCATGGAATCCAGAGATTCCTTTCTCTGGTATGGACGTTTCAAGTGTGTTGATGCTTCCATTCCTAGATCTTGGAATTTCCTTCTTTCTCCTTGTGTCTTCTTGAATTTCTTTCCCCCAACGTTTGTTACTTTTCGATTGACATGGCTTTCACCTGTTTTGCTAAGTTTCTTCATAGAGATCTTATTCTTCTCACTGGCATGCAGTTTTTCATTTTTTATTTTCAGCTTCAGTTTTTCTATTCTTTGCAATCTGAATCGGTTTTGTATTGGCAGACGTGCATCGCTGAGCTCACATCCGCTGGCAATGTTCCTGTATTTGCTGTGGAAGTCTGGCCCTGTCTAACGTCCCTTCCCATCTGCCTCTACACTACCTCGGACGCCTGCCCCAGAATGACTGAAGCAGTGGTGAGCAGGCTCACCCTGAGGGTCCACACGGCTCACCCCTGGCCACAGACCAAGAAGGTGTGGACCTCACCACTGCACCACCGGCTGGCCCCTTTCATGTTCCATTGGCAACCTGCAGTTGAGGGCAATGGGACTTGAATATGCTACTTGAGCCCAACTCTGGCACTGTGTAGATGAGGCCAGGTTGTTTTTCGGGTCCACTGTGATGTCAGAGGAATTGTAATAATCGTGTCTCTGCTGTCCAGGCAAGCTTCATGGACACACGGTTTCCTGGCCCGCTTGGAGCATTCTTATAACTCACCCTTCCCACTTAGCCCAGGCTTGACGTTTGCTGCCGTCTTTTGGCTTGTGAATTTCTCTGACTTTCAAACGTTCCAGCAGAGTCTGTCTAAAGACGGACATCATCTTCCATTGTGGATTATCCAGGTGTGATTTCCGTTCGCCTTCCATTTTCTGGGACCTTTTTCTCTTTTCCATAGTATAATCGTCATGGTACTTCTCAGCTATCTCTCTTAGACATGCTTATCAGTCCGTTCTCCTTCATTTCAAGTGATTAATTTTGCATTTCTTGAATCACCGTATGTTCTCTAGGCCGAGGTGTGAGTGCTTTCGTGTCTCTTGGTTGTTGTCTTTGAACTTGCACTGGTCACTTGAAGGAGTCTTTGCTGTCCTAGCCTAGGTCAAACTAAGCACTGAGAACACGTGGTCATCTGTTTTGGTTTGACATCCTGAGCTCAGAAACTCCAAATTCCAGGTACTCCTTGCATCCCTCATCATGGACATAATGTTTCCAAGACAAATTAGACAAATCTGAAGAATTCCTCTCTCCAGGAAAGATATTTTCCTGTCTCTTTTCCGGATTTGGGAAGTTTTGAACTTCACCCCTGATCCTGGAACGTTCCCCTAGATTCCGTCTAGATACGGGCTTACTTTATTTCTATAGGCTGTGCCATTTGTTTGCCTTACATCCTCAGCCATGGCCTGTTTATTTTTCTTGAAACAGAATTGTAATGTTCTCATTTTCAGCCCACTTCCTTACATATGGTGTCAAAACACATAATCAATGATCCGTCCACGGCAAGAGGTGGGGGAGAAAATTTCATTGGAGGCAAACTGAGCACTCTAGCCTGGGCGCGCAGCCTTCACGAAGGAACGAAGCCCTGTGGAAAAGGGTGCTTTTCAGCACCCTTGTAGAGCACTCCAAACAAAGAGACATACCGCAAGCATGACAGGGGTCCATTCCTTCAAGGCTTCCAAGAAATCTCTTGGGAAACATTAGCATGAAGCCAGTGGGGTCCCATGACGCCAGAGCTATGGAAAGTGAGACTGGTCTGCAAAGAATGCCAGGGGCTTAGGAAACGAGGAATCGATTCTTCTCTTCAACGTCCTCAAGACATCATTCTTGACTTTGGTTTATTCTTAAGGCAGAAGGACCACGTAGGTCTGATAAGGCCCAAGTCCGGCCTCTTGCTTCCAATCAAGTTGCAAGCTTGAATCAGCATGGCCTCCCCATAGACTTGAATAGATGTCAACGTTCTCCTCTCCGTGCTTGTCCCTGTATTCCTGCTTCTTTCCAAGGATTCCTTTCTTACCCCTTGAATCAGCGTCTGTTTTATGTCTTCCAGTTTCTGTGTCCACTTTCTGCTTTTCAAAGCTGTTTCTGGGTATCCCTCCCTTTAATAGCCTAGCCTAGGCCAATCCTCAGTCTGTAACCGTGCGGCCATCTTGGCGGACATGTTCATCGTGATGTCATAAACAACCTCAAAATTCGAAGTTGTCCTGACAACCTGCGTGCACACAGAGTTTCAGAGCCATCACAGGCCAGTGTGACTCCTCACCCTTTCCAGGTAGTATAGTTTTCCTTTTTCTCGATTTCTTGTCAGTTTCTGACTTTCTACTCGAACTTTGTAAGGCCTGCTACATTCTCTCTGGACACTGGTTTCTTTCCTGTAAGATTATCCTGGGTTTCACCTCTTACATTTTATGTAGATGGCCAAGTGGGTGGACGTTCCCCAGAGAAAGTCCTGGACTCCCTCCCAAGTTGAAGTTGCCTGGGCAATCCTCTGATGGGCAATGATCGTGTCATCTCCTAGCCCTCTGCCAATTCCACCTTGGCAGGTCCCATGTTTTCCTTCCTTCTTCCTTTGGGGAAGTGTACCAGATGCGTTCATGGATTGTAAAAGCCTCACGGTTCTTTTTCTTGTGCGTATTGATAAGGTGACCTCACCATTGCTACTTATTTTATGATCCCTGTCTGCAGTGTACCATGAAATCTATATTTCCTAACACTGCTAATGTGATCTGCACCCGTGATGTGAAACAGTGAGGCCCGGGGCCCAAGGGGAACGTGGGCACTTACCCGATCCACCACAGGGCCGGCCCTGAATTGTTCTTTTGGACCAACCTTTTGCCTGAACTTCGGAAGTCGTTGGCCTGTTTGGATTATTCATGAAGGTGATTACTAGTAACATCATGGACGGTAACATTTTCCCTTGGTTCATGGTTTTAGGACTGATCATGTTCTCTTGGTAGTATTCCTCTTCAACTGTTTTGAATGATCTACCTTTCTGTAGCATCAGTAAGCATTTTGAGGTGATTTTCCATCCTTGGAAGTTCTCCTTCTGTAATCTCTTCAGCCTCCAAAGCTTTATGCTGTCATTCTGGACCTCTTTTTGGATTTTTGATTTTAGGTGAGTTTATTGCCATAACCCTGCATTAGAACATCCTATATCTTTCAGATTTGCATCCTCATCTATTTAGACTTCTGTGTAGGTTACATCATCTTCAGCAGCATAAGGCTAATGGCAGGCCCTAACTGCACTCTTGTCCCTAATCATCTCTTTCACCCTCCCACACCACCGCGCTTTGTCTCTGGGAATGTCCAATCAAATGTCCCTTGTCACCTCTTGGTTACTGCTTGCTTTTTCTTCTCCTTGTAAATGAGATCCTATGGTATCTGACATTCTCCCTGGGGCTTCTTTCGCTTCCCTGAAAACCCTCACAGCTATACAGGTGATCACAAATGGCTGGATTGCATCTTTTGTTGTGGTTGAGTGGTATGCCATTGTGTGGCTATAGCCCGTCTTCCATCTGCCTTCATCCCTTGCTGGGCACCAGGGCGGCTACCTAGTCTTGGATAGCGGGAGTCAGGCTAGGCTGAACCCAGCGGTGCACATGTCTTTATGTTGTAGTGTTTCCGAGTTCTTAGGATAAACAGGCCGCAGAGGAATAACTGGATCATATGTCACATCTATTCTTAAACTTCTGAGGCAGCACGACACCTCTTGGCGTAGTGGTTGCAGCGGATTACACTCCCACCGGCAGTACAGAAGGCTTCCCTTCTGCCATCTCCCCTATGACACGTACTGTTTTCCGTCTGGTTCCTTTTAACCATTCTCAGCACAGTGAGCTGCTTTGTCATTCCAGTTTGGATTTGCATGGCCTGAGATTTAATGATGGTGAACAAGTTTTCATGCACCTCCTGGCACTCTTTCGATCTTCTTGGGAGAAATCTCTGTTTCCATCTTTTGCCCAGGTTTTCATTGGCTTCTTGTTTTTTTCTAGTGGAGACGTGCGAGTTGATTGCATCTTTGGGGTTTCCACCCTGTGTCTGATGTGTGGTTTGCAAACATCCTCTCCCAGTTGTAGTGTTGTCTTCGCATTGAGTGGAAGGTTTCCTTGAGTGGGCAGAAGCGTGTGCATTTGATGTGGTCCCGTTTGTTTCGTGATTCCTTTGTTGCCCTTGCCCAGTCAGACATGCTTCTTCCATATAGGCGGCTCAGACTGATGGCAAAGAGCTCTCTGCCTAGGTCTTCTCCTACAAGGTTCACGGTTTCAAGTCTGCCATTCAGGGCTTTAATCTATTTCGAGGTGGTGTGTGTGCCAGGTGTAACATCATGGTCTACTCTCGTTGTGTTCCATGTGGCTGTGCAGGCTTCCCAGCACCGTTTATTGTAGAGACTCTCCTCTCTCCTCTGTCTCTTCTTGGCTCCCTGCTAGAAAATGGGCTGTCCATGCACGTTTGAGTTGGGCTCTGGGTTCTCGATTCTGTTGCATGGGTCTGTGTGCGTGTTTTTGGGCCCAGACTGTGCCGTTTCATTACCTAGCGCTTCGTCCTATATGTTGAAATCAGAAAGTGTGATACGTGCTGCTTTGTTCGTTTTCCTGAGGATTCCTTTGCCTATTCAGGGTCTCTTGTTGCTGGCTAGAAACATTAGGATTCTCTCTTCTATCTCTGTGGCAAGTATTGCTGCAACTTTGACTGGGATTGCATGCAACCCAGAGATTCCTTTACTCAGGTATGGGCGTTTCAACTGTGTTAATTCTTGCATTCCTAGATCCTGGAATATCCTTCTTTCTCCTTGTGTCTTCTTGAATTTCTTTCCCCAAACGTTTGCTAGTTTTTGAATTAACATAGCTTTCACCTGTTTTGCTAAGGTTCTTCATAGAGATGTTATTCTTAGTACTGGCAAGCTGCATTTTTTTCTTTTTTTTATCTTGAGTTTTTCTATTCTTTGCAACTTTGAATTGGTTTTGTTTCAGCAGAAGTACAGTGCTATGCCCACATCTGCTGGCAATGCTACAGTATTTGCTGTGGAAGTCTGGCCCTGTCTAACGTCCCTTCCCATCTGCCTCTACAATACCTCGGGCTCCTGCCCTACAATGACTGAAGCAGTGGTCAGGGGGCTCACCCACATGCTTCCAACCGGCTCACCAGGTGACCCCGACCCAGAAGGTGCGGACCTCACAGCTACACCACCGGCCGGCCCCTTTCATGTTCCGTTGGCCACCGGCAGTTGAGTGCAATGGGACTTGAATGTGCTGCTTGAGCCCAACTGTGGCTCTGTATAGATGAGCCCAGGTTGTTTATCGGGTCCACTGTGATGTCAGAGGATTTGTCATAATTGTGTCTCTGCTGTCCCAGCAAGCTCCATGGACACAGGGTTTCAGAGCCGGCTTGGAGCAGTCTCATGACTCATGCTTGCCAGTTGGCCCAGGTTTGACATTCACTGCCGTTTTTTGGCTTGTGAATTTCTCTAACTTTCAAACGTTCAAGCACAGTCTGTCTAAAGACGCACATCTTTCATTGTGGATTATTCAGGTGTGATTTCTGTTCGTCTTCCATTTTCTGGGACTTTTTTTCTTTTCCATAGTATAATCGTCATGGTCTTTCTCAGCTATCTCCCTTAGACATGCTTATCAGTGGGTTCTCCTTCATTCCAAGTCTTTAATTTTGCATTTCTGTAGTCACCTTATGTTCTCTAGGGCGAGGTGTGAGTCCTTTCGTGATTCTTGGTTGTTGTCTTTGTATTTGCACTGGTCACTCGTAGGAATCTTTGCTATTCTAGCCTTGGTCAAACTAAGCCCGGAAACAAGTGGTCATCTGGGTTTTTTTGACATCCTGAGATCAGAAACTCCAAATTTCACGGGGGTCCTGCCAACACCCTTCATGAACATAATGTTTCCCAGACAAATTAGACAAATATGATGAATTCCTCTCTCCAGAAAAGATATTTTTCTCTCATTTTCTGGATTTGGGAAGTTTCAAACTTGACCCCTGATCCTTGAACGTTCCCCTAGATTCCGTCTAGATACGGGTTTACTTTATTTCTATAGGGAGTGAACTTTGTTTGCCTTACATCCTCAGCCCTGGCTTCTTTATTTTTCTTGAAACAGAATTGTAATGTTCTAATTTTCAGCCAACGTCCTTACATATGGTGTCAAAACACATAATCAATAATCCTTCTACAGCAAGAGGTGAAGGGAGAGAATGTCATTGGAGCCAAACTGAGGATTCCAGCCTGGGAGGACAGCCTTCACAAAAAACAAAGCCCTCTGGAAAATGCTGATTTTTAGCACCCTTGTGGAGCACTTCCAAACAAACAGACATACCCTAAGCATGACAGGGCTCCATTCCTTCAAGGCTTCCAAGACATCTCTTGGGACACATTAGCATGTACCCAGTGGGCCCACGTGACACCAGAGCTATGGAAAGTGAGACTGATCTTTGAAGCAGGCTAGGGGCCTAGGAAAGGAGGCATCAATTCTTCTCTTCAATGTCCTCAAGACATCATTCTTCACTTTGGATTATGCTTAAGGCAGAAGGACACTGTAGGTCTCAAAAGGCCCAGTCTGGCCTCTTGTTTCCAATCATGTTGCAAGCTTGAATCAGCATTGCCTCCCCATAGACTTGAATAGATGACAATGTTTTACTCTCAGAGCTTGTCCCTTTATTCTCGCTTCTTGCCAAGGATTCCTTTCTTATCCCTTGAATCAGAGTCTGTTTTCTCTGTTCCAGTTTCTGTGCCCACTTTCTGTTTTTCAAAGCTGTTTCAGGGTATCTCTCTCTTTAATGGCCTAGCCTAGGCCAATCCTCAGACTGTAACCATGCGGCCGTCTTGGGGGACATGTGTACCATGATGTCATAAACAACATCAAAATTCTAAGTTGTCCTGACAACCTGCATGCACACAGAGTTTCAGAGCCATCTCAGACCAGTCTGACTCCTCACCCTTTCCAGGTAGGATAGTTTTCCTTTTTCTGACTTTCTTGTCGGTTTCTCACTTTCTCCTTGAACTTTGAAAGGCCTGCTACATTCTCTCTAGACACTGGTTTCTTTCCTGTAAGATTATCCTGGGTTGTATGTCTTATATCTTGTGTAGATTGCCAAGTGGGAGGACCTTCCCCAGAGAAACTCCTGGACTCCCTCCCAAGTTGAAGTTGCCCAGGCAATCCTCTGATGCACAATGATCATGTCATCTAGCACTCTGGCAATTCCTCCTTAGCATGTCACATGTTTTCCTCCCTTCTTCCTTTGGGGAAGTGTACCAGATGCGTTCATAGATTGTAATATTCTCATGGTTCTTTTTCTGGTGTGTATTGATAACATATCCTCACAATTGTTACTTATATATGATCCCTGTCTGCACCGTACCATGAAATCTATATTTCCTAAAACTGCTCATGTGATCGGCACCCGTGATGTGAAGGAGTGAGGCCCAGGCCACACAAGCGGAACATGGGCACTTACACACTCCACCACAGGGCCGGCCATGAATTGTCCTGTTGGACCAAGCTTTTGCCTGAATGGGGGAAGACGTGGGCCTGTTTGGATTAGTCATGAAGGTGATTAGTTGTAACATCCTGGACGGTAACTTTTTCCCTTGGTTCATGGGATTAGGACTGATCATCTTCTCGTGGTAGTATTCCTCTTCATCTATTTGGAACGGTCTACCCTTCAGTAGCATCAGTAAGCATTTGGAGGTGATTTTCCATGCTTGGAAGTTCACCTTCTCCTATCTCTTTCAGTCCCCAGGGCTTTATGCCGTCATTCTGGAAACGTTTTTGGATTTGTGATTTTAGGTGAATTTATTGCCGTAACACTGCATTAGAACATCCTATATCTTTCAGATTTACATCCTCATCGATTTAGACTTCTGTGTAGGTTAAATCATCTTCACCATCGTAAGCCGAATTGCAGGCCCTCACCACATACTTGTGCCTAGTCATATCTTTCACCCTTCTCCACCGCACTGCTTTGCCTCTGGGAAGGCACAAATATCCCGTGCCACATATTGGTTATTGCTTTCTTTTTCTTCTACTTGTAAGTGATATGTTACGGTATTTGACATTGTCCCTGGAGCTTGTTTCACTTCCCCTAAAACCCTCACAGCCATTCTGGTGGTCAAAAATGGCTGGTTTGCATCCTTTGCTCCGGTTGAGTGGTATGCCATTGTGTGGCTAGAGGCCATCTTCCTTCTGCATTCGTCCCTTGCTGGGCACCAGTGTGGCTTACAAGTCTTGGATAGTGGGAGTAAGGCTGTGGTGAAATCAGCCATGCACATGTCTTTATGTGGTAGTGTTTCCGAATTCTTTGGATAAACACGCCTCAGAGGAATAGCTGGATCATATGGGACATGGATTCTTAAATTTCAGAGGCAGTTACACACCACTTGACATACTGGCTGCACTGTTTTACACTCCCAGCAGGAGTGCAGGAGGCTTCCGTACTCTCCACCTCCTCTCTGACACTTGTTATTCCTGTCTGCTTCCTTATAGCCATTCTGACCACAGTGAGCTGCTATGTCCTTGCAGTTTGGATTTTCATTTTCCTGAGACTTAATGATGGTGAACAAGTTTTCATGCACCTGTTACCCCTCTTTCCATCTTCTTGGGAGAAATTTCTGTTTCCATCTTTTGACCAGGTTTTCATAGGCTTGTTGTTTTTTTTTCTTGTGGAGACGTGCGAGTTCATTGTATCTTTGGGCTTTTAACCCCTTCTCCGATTTGTGGTTTGCAAACTTCCTCTCCCAGGTGTTGTGCTGTCTTTGCATTGAGTCGATGGTTTCCTTGAGTGGGCAGAAGCGTGTGCATTTGATGTGGTCCCGTTTGTTTCTTGTTTCCGTTGTTGCCCTTGCCCAGTCAGACATGCTTCTTCCAAATAGGTGGCTCAGACAGATGGAATAGAGCATTCTGCCTAGGTCTTCTGCTACAAGTTTCACAGTTTCAAGTCTACCATTAAGGGCTTCAATCCATTTCACATGGTGTGTGTGCCAGGTGTAACATCATGGTCTTCTCTCGTTGTGTTCCCTGTGGATGTGCAGGCTTCCCAGCACCGTTTATTGTACAGACTCTCCCTTCTCAACTGTCTTCTCTTGGCTCCGTGGTAGAAAATGGGCTGTCCATGTACGTTTGAGTTGGGCTCTGGGTTCTCGCTCCTGTTGCATGGATATGTGTGCCTGTTTTGGGGCCCAGGTTATGCCGTTTTGGTACCTAGAGTTTCGCCCTCTATATTGAAATCAGAAAGTGTGCCACGTCCTGCTTTTTTCATTTCCTGAGGATTCCTTTGCCTATTCAGGGTCTGTTGTTGCTGCCTAGAAACGTTAAGATTCTCTCTTCTATCTCTGTGGCAAATATTGCTGCAACTTTGACTGGGATTGCATGGAATCCAGAGATTCCTTTCTCTGGTATGGACGTTTCAAATGTGCTAATTCTTCCATTCCCAGATCCTGGAATCTCCTTCTTTCTCTTTGTGTCTTTTTGAACATCTTTCACCAAACGACGGCTAGTTTTCGATTAACATAGCTTCACCTGTTTTGCTAAGGTTCTTCATAGAGATCTTGTTCGCCTAACTGGCAAGCTGTTGTTTTTTCTTCCAGTTTCAGGTTTTCTATACTTTGCAAATTTTGACTGATTTTGCTTTGGCAGAAGTGCATCACTAAGCTCACATCTGCTGGCAATGTTCCTGTATTTGCTGTTTAAGTCTGGCACTGTCTATCGTGCCCTCCCATCTCCCTCTACATTACCTCTGACGTCTGCCCCAGAATAACTGAAGCAGTGGTGAGCAGGCTCACCCCCAGGATTCCACCCGGCCCAAACCCGGCCACTGACCCAAAAGGTGCGGACCTCACTGCTGCACCACCGGCCGGCCCCTTTCATGTTCCAGTGGCAACCTGCAGTTGAGTGCAGTGGGACTTGAATATGGTACTTGAGCCCATCTATGGCACTGTGTAGATGAGGCCAGGTGTTTTTTGTTTCCACTGTGATGTCAGAGGATTTGTCATAATTGTGTCTCTGCTATCCCAACAATATTCATGGACACAGGGTTCCAGAGCCTGCTTGGAGCAGTCTTATAACTCGCCCTTCCCAGTTAGCAAAGGTTTGACCTTCGCTGCTTTTTGGCTTGTGAATTACTGTGACTTTCAAACGTTCCAGCAGAGTCTGTCTAAAGACTGACATCATCTTTCATTGTGGATTATCCAGGTGTGATTTCTGTTCACCTTCCATTTTCTGGGACCTTTTTTTCTTTTCTATAATATACTCGTCATGGTCTTTCTCAGCTATGTCCCTTAGACATGCTTATCAGTTCATTCTCCTTCATTCCAAGTGATTAATTTTATACTTCTTTAATCACCATATGTTCTCTAGTCCGAGGTGTGAGTGCTTTCGTGACTCTTGGTTGTTGTCTTTGAATTTACACTGGTCATTGTAGGAATCTTTGCTATCCTAGCCTAGGTCAAACTAAGCACTGAGAACACGTGGTCTTCTCTTTTGGTTTGACATCCTGAGATCAGAAACTCCAAATTCGAGGAGGTCCTGGCAACCCCCTTCACGGACATAGTGTCCTTCTGCCTTAAGCATAATCCAAAGTCAAGAATTATCTGTTCCGAACATTGCTGAAAAGAATCGATGCCTCCTTTCCTAGGCCCCTAGCATTCTTTGAAGATAAGTCTCACTTTCCATAGCTCTGGCTTCACGGGTTCCCACTGGGTACATGCTTATGTGTCTCAAGAGATGTTTTGGAAGCCTTGAAGGAATGGATCCCTGTCACTGTGGGTATGTCTCCTTGTCTGGAAGCACTCTACAAGTGTGTTGAAAAGCACCCTTTTCCAGAGGGCTTCATTCCTTTGTGAAGGCTGACCTCCAAGGCTAGAGTGCTCACTTTGCTTCCAATGAAATTGTCTCCCCTTAACTCTTTCTGTACAAGGATTATTGATTATGTGTTTTGATACCATATGTGAGGAATTTGGCTCAAAATTAGAACATTACAAGTCTGTATCAAGAAAAATAAACATTCCAGGGCTGAGGATGTAAGGCAAAGAAATGGCACACTCTAGAGAATTAAAGTAAGCCCCTATCAAGACACATTCTAAGGGAAAGTCCAAGGATCAGGGGTCAAGTTCAAAACTTCCAAAATCCAGAAATGAGAAGAAAAAATTTCTTTCCTGAGAGAGGAATTTATCAGATTTCTCTAATTTGTCTTAGAAACAGTATGTCCCTGAATGGGGTTGCCAGGACCAGCTCGAATTTGGAGTTTCTGATCTCAGGATGTCAACCAACCCAGATGACCACGTGGTCTCAGTGCTTAGTGTGACCTAGGCTAGGTTAGCAAAGAGTCCTGGCAGTGACTGGTGCAAATTCAAAGACAACAACCAAGAATCACGAAAGCACTCACACCTCGTCCTAGAGAACATACGGTGATTAAAGATATACAAAATTAATCACTTGGACTGAAGGAGAACGGACTGATAAGCATATCTAAGGGAGATAGTTGAGAAGGACCATGACGATTATACTGTCGAAAAGAAAAAAAGGTGACAGAAAATGGAAGGCGAACAGAAGTCACACCTGAATAATTCACAATGAAGGATGTAAGGCTTTACACAGACTCTGCTTGAACGTTGTAAAGTCAGAGAAATTCATAAGCCAAAAAGCGACAGCGAAGGTCAAACCTGGGCTAATTGGGAAGGGAGAGATATGAGACTGCTCCAAGCGGGCTCTGAAACCCTGTGTCCATGAAGATTGCCGGGACAGCAGAGACACAATTACGACAAATCCTCTGACATCACAGTGGGCCTGAATAACTTCGTGGCCTCATCTATACAGTGCCAAAGTTGGGCTCAAGTAGCACATTCAAGTTCCACTGCCCTCAGCTGCAGGTTTCCAATAAACATGAAAGGGGCCGGCCGGTGGTGCAGTGGCGAGGTCAGCACCTTCAGGTTTGGTGGCCCAGGGTGGGCCGGGTGGAATGAAGTGGGTGATCGTCCTCACCACTGCTTCAGTCATTCTGGGGCAGGCGTCCGAGGTAGTGTAGAGGCAGATGGGAAGGGACGTTAGACAGGGCCAGACTTCCACAGCAAATACAGGAGCATTGCCAGCAGATGTGAGCTCAGCGATGCACTTCTGCCAGAACAAAACCGATTCAAAGTTGCAAAGAATAGAGAAACTGAAGCTGAAAAGAAAAAGTGAAAAACTGCATGCCAGTGAGAAGGATGAGATCTCTATGAAGAACCTTAGCAAAACAGGTGAAAGCCATGTCAATCGAAAACTAACAAACGTTGGGGGAAAGAAATTCAAGAAGACACAAGGAGAAAGAAGAAGATTCCAGGATCTAGGAATGGAAGCATTAACACACTTGAAACGTTCATACCAGAGAAAGGAATCTCTGGATTCCCTGCAATCCCAGTCAAAGTTGCAGCAGTATTTGCCACAGAGAAGAAGAGAGAATCCTAAAGTTTCTAGCCAGCAACAAGAGACCCTGACTAGGCAAAGGAATCCTCAGGAAAACGAACAAAGCAGCACGTGTCACAATTTCTGATTTCAACATAGAGGACGAAGCGCTAGGTACCGAAACGGCACAGTCTGGGCACAAAAACAGGCATGAAGACCCATGCAAAAGAATTGAGAGCCCAGAGCCCAACTCAAACTTACATGGACAGCCCATTTTGGACCAGGGAGCCAAGTGGAGACAGCCCAGAAAGGAGAGTCTCTACAATAAACGGTGCTGGGAAGCCTGCACAGCCACATGGAACACAACGAGAGTACACCATGCTGTTACACCTGGCACACACACCACCTGAAATGGATTAAAGCCTTGAATGGCAGACTTGAAACCGTGAACCTTGTAGGAGAAGACCTAGGCAGAGTGCTCTTTGCCATCTGTCTGAGCCGCCTATTTGGAAGAAGCATGTCTGACTGGGCAAGGGCAACAAAGGAAACAAGAAACAAACGGGACCACATCAAATGCACACACTTCTTCCAGTCAAGGAAACCATCAACTGAATACTAAGACACCACAACAATTGGGAGAGGATGTTTGCAAACCACACATCGGACAAGGGGTGAAAAGCCCAAAGATACAATCAACTCGCACGTCTCCACAAGAAAAACAACAAGCCAATGAAAACCTGGTCAAAAGATGGAAGCAGAGATTTCTCCGAAGAAGATAGAAAGAGGGCCAGTAGGTGCATGAAAACTTGTTCACCATCATTAAGTCTCAGGAAAATGCAAATCCAAACTGCAAGGACATGGCAGCTCACTGTGGTCAGAATGGCCAGAAGGAAGCAGACAGGAAATAACAAGTGTCAGAGAGGAGGTGGAGAGAAGGGAAGCCTCCTGCACTGCTGGTGGGAGTGTAACCCGGTGCAGCCACGATGCCAAAGGTGTGGAACTGCCTCAGAAATTTAAGTATCCATGTCCCATATGACCCAGCTATTAATCTGCCACTTGTTTATCCAAAAAAGTCAGAAAGACTACCGCATAAAGACATGTGCATGGCTGTGTTCACCACAGTCTTACTCCTGATATCCAAGACTTGGAAAGCACCCTGGTGTCCAGCAAGGGATGATTGGAGAAGGAAGATGGGCTATAGCCACACAATGGCATACCACTCAGCCGGAACAAATGACGCAAGCCAGCCATTTGTGACCACCAGAATGGCTGTGAGGGTTTTAGGGGAAGTGTAACAAACCCCAGTGAGAAATTCAAATACCATAGAATCTCACTTACAAGGAGAAGAAAAAGCAAGCACTAACCAACAGGTGGCACAGAACATTTGTATGCGGGCTCCCAGAGGCAAAGAGGGGCGGTGACGGAGGGTGAAAGAGAAGATTAGGCACAAGTGTGTGGTGAGGGCCTGTGATTAGTCTTACACTGGTGAAGATGATGTAAGCTACACAGAAGTCTAAAGCAATGAGGATGTGAATCTGGAAGTTATAGTACGTTCTAATGCAGGGTCATGGCTATAAATTCACCTAAAATCAAAAATCCAAAAAGGGGTCCAGAATGATGTCATAAAGCTTTGGGGGCGGAAAGAGTTTACAGAAGGTGAACTTCCAAGGATGGAAAATCACCTCAAAATGCTTACAGATGCTACAGATGTGTAGATGAGACCAGGTAGTTTTTCGGGTCCACTGTGATGTCAGAGGATTTGTCATAATTGTGTCTCTGCTGTGCCGGCAAGGGTCATGGACACAGGGTTTCAGAGCCCGCTTGGAGCAGTCTCATAACTCGCCCTTTCCAGTTAGCCCAGGTTTGACCTTCGCTGCCATTTTGTGGCTTGTGAATTTCTCTGACATTCAAACGTTCAAGCAGACTCTGTTTAAAGACTGACGTCTTTCATTGTGGATTATTCGGGTATGATTTCTGTTCGCCTTCCATTTTCTGGGACCTTTTTAATTTTCCATAGTATACTCGTAATGGTCTTTCTCAGCTATCTCTCTTAGATATTCTTATCGATCCGATCTCCTTCAGTCCAAGTGATTAATTTTGTATTTCTCTAATAACCGTATGTTCTCTAGGCCGAGCTGTGAGTGCTTTCGTGCCTCGTGGTTGTTGTCTATGAATTTGCACCGGTCACTTGTAGGACTCTTGGCTATCCTGGACCAGGTCAAACTAAGCACTGAGAACACGTGGTCATCTGGGTTGGTTTGACATCCTGAGATCAGAAACTCCAAATTCTAGTTGGTCCTGGCAACCCCCTTCAGGGACACAATGTTTCCGAGGCAAATTAGACAAATCGGATGAATTCCACTCTCCAGGAAAGATATTTTTGTGTCCCTTTACTGGATTTGGGAAGTTTCGAACTTGACCCCTGATCGTCTAACTTTACCCTAGATTCCGTGTAGATACGGGCTTACTTTACTTCTATAGGCTGTGCCATTTGTTTGCCTTACATCCTCAGCCCTGGCCTGTTTATTTTTCTTGAAACAGAATTGTAATGTTCTAATTTTCAGCCAACTTCCTTACATATGGTGTCAAAACACATAATCAATGATCCGTCTCCGGCAAGAGGTGGGGGAGAGAATTGCATTGGAGGCAAACTGAGCACTCTAGCCTGGGAGGGCAGCCTTCACAAGGGAACCAAGCCCTGTGGAAAAGGGTGCTTTTCAGCACACTTGTAGAGCCCTTCTAAACAAGGAGACATACCCCAAGCATAACAGAGCTCCATTCCTTCAAGGCTTCAAAGACATCCCTTGGGACACATTAGCATGTACCCAGTGGGCCCCTGTGACGCCAGAGCTATGGAAAAAGAGACTGATCTTCAAAACGTGCTAGGGGCCTAGGAAAGGATGCATTGATTCTTCTATTCAATGTCCTCAAGTCATCACTCTTGACTTTGGATTATGCTTAAGGCAGAAGGACAACATAGGTCTGATAAGGCCCAAGTCCGACCTCTTGCTTCCAATCAACTTGCAAGATTGAATCAGCATGGCCTCCCCATAGACTTGAATAGATGACAACGTTCTCCTCTCAGTGCTTGTCCCTGTATTCTCGCTTCTTGCCAAGGATTCCTTTCTTACCCCTTGAATCAGCGTCTGTTTTATCTTTTCCAGTTTCTGTGCCCGCTTTGCATCCTTTGTTCCAGTTGTGTGGTATGCCGTTGTGTGGCTATAGCATTTCTTCCTTCTGCATTCTTCCCTTGCTGGGCACCAGGGCAGCTTCCAAGTCTTGGATAGCGGGAGTAAGGCTCTGCTGAATTCCGAGGTGCACATGTCCCCATTCAGTACTGTTTCCGAGTTCTTTGGATAAACACGTCGCAGAGGAATAGCTGGATCATATCAGAAATGGTTTCTTAAATTTCTGAGACAGTTCCACATGGCTTGGCGTGGTGGCTGCACCAGTTTATGCTCCCACCAGCAGTGCAGGAGGCTTCCCTTCTCTCCACCTCCTCTCTGACACTTGTTGTTTCCTCTCTGGTTCCTGAAAGCCATTCTGACCACAGTGAGCTGCCATGCAGTTTGGATTTGCATTGGCCTTAGACTGAATGATGGTGAACAAGTTTTCATGGACCTGTTGGCCCTCTTTTGATCTTCTTGGGAGCAATCTCTGTTTCCATCTTTTGCCCAGGTTTTCATTGGCTTCTTGTTTTTTTCTTGTGGAGACGTGCGAGTTGATTGTATCTTTGGGCTTTTCACCCCTTGTCCGATGTGTGGTTTGCAAACATCCTCTCCCAGTTGTTGTGCTGTCTTGGCATTGAGTCCATGGTTTCCTTGACTGGGCAGAAGTGTGTGCATTTGATGTGGTCCCGTTTGTTTCTTGTTTCCCTTGTTGCCCTTGCCCGGTCCGACATGCTTCTTCCAAATAGGCTTCTCACTCAGATGACAAAGAGCAGTGTGCCTAGGTCTTCTTCTACAAGGTTCACGGTTTCAAGTTTGCCATTCAAGGCTTTAATCCATTTCGAGGTGGTATGTGTGCCAGCTGTAACATCATGATCTTTTCTCGTTGTGTTCCATGTGACTATGCAGGCTTCCCAGCACCGCTTATTGAAGAGATTCTCCTTTCTCCACTGTCTCCTCTTGTTTCCCTGGTCGAAAATGGGCTGTCCATGTACGTTTGAGTTGGGCTCTTGGCTCTCGATTCTGTTGCATGGGTTTGTGTGCCTGTTTCTGGACCAAGACTGCCGTTTCGGTACCTAGCGCTTCGTCCTCTATGTTGAAATCAGAAAGTGTGACACGTGCTGCTTTGTTCATTTCCCTGAGGATTCCTTTGTCTATTCAGTATCTCTTGTTGCTGGGTAGAAAGTTTAGGATTCTCTCTTCTATCTCTGTCGCAAATACTGCTGCAACTTTGACTGGGATTGCATGGAATCCAGAGATTCCTTTCTCCGGTATGGACGTTTCAAGTGTTTTAATTCTTCCATTCCTAGATCCTGGAATATCCTTCTTTCTCCTTGTGTCTTCTTGAATTTCTTTCCCCAAATGTTTGCTAGATTTCGATTGACATAGCTTACTAATGTTTTGCTAATGTTCTTCTTACAGATCTTATTCTTCTCACTGGAAAGCTGTACTTTTTTTTTTTAGCTGCAGTTTTTCTATTCTGTGCCACTTTTAATTGGTTCTGTTTTGGCAGAAGTGCATCGCTGAGCTCACATCTGCTGGCAATGCTCCTGTATTTGCTGTGGAAGTCTGGCCCTGTCTAACGTCCCTTCCCATCTGCCTCTACACCACCTGGGATGCCAGCCCCAGAATGACTGAAGCCATGGAGTGCAGGATGACCCCAAGGATACCACCCGGTCCACCCTTGGGCCACTTACCCAGAAGGTGCAGAACTCACTGCTGCACCACCGGCCGGCCTCTTTCATGTTCCATTGCCAACCTGCAGTTGAGGGCAATGGGACATCAATATGCTACTTGAGCCCAACTCTGGCACTGTGTAGTTCAGACCACGTTGTTTTTCGGGTCCACTGTGATGTCAGAGGATTTGTCATAATTGTGTCTCTGCTGTCCCAGCAAGTTTCATGGACACAGGGTTTCAGAGCCCACTTGGAGCCGTCTCATAAGTCACCCCTCCCAGTTAGCTAGGTTTGACCTTCGCTGCCGTTTTTTGGCTTGTGAATTTCTGTGACTTTCAAACGTTCAAGCAGAGTCTGTCTAAAGACTGACATCTTTCATTGTGGATTATCCAGGTGTGATTTCTGTTCGTCGTCCTTTTTCTGGGACTTTTTTTCTTTTCTATAGTATAATCGTAATGGTCTTTCTCAGCTATCTCTCTTAGACATGCTTATCAGTCCGTTCTCCTTCATTCCAAGTGATTAATCTTGTATTTCTTTAATAACCGTATGTTATCTACACCAAGGTGTGAGTGCTTTCGTGACTCTTGGTTGTTGTCTTTGAATTTGCACCGGTCACTTGTAGGAATCTTTGCTATCCTAGCCTAGGTCAAACTAAGCACTGAGAACACATGGTCATCTGGGTTGGTTTGACATCCTAATCAGAAACTCCAAATTCTAGTTGGTCCTGGCAACCCCCTTCACGGACACAATGTTCCCGAGACAAATTAGACAAATCTGATGAATTCCTCTCTCCAGGAAAGATAGCTTTCTGTCTCTTTTCTGGATTTGGGAAGTTTCAAACTTGACCCCTGATCCTAGAACATTCCCCTAGATTTCCTCTAGATACAGGCCTACTTTATTTCTATAGGCTGTGCCATTTGTTTGCCTTACATCCTCAGCCCTGGCCTGTTTATTTTACTTGAAACAGGATTGTAATATTCTACTTTTCAGCCAACTCCCTTACATATGGTGTCAAAACACACACTCTATAATTCTTCCACGGCACGAAGTAGGGTCAGAGAATTTCATTGGTGCAAAACTGACCACTCTAGCCTGGGAGGGCAACCTTCACAAAGGAATGAAGCTCTCTGGAAAAGGGTGATTTTCAGCACACTTGTAGAGCCCTTCCACTCAAAGAGACATACCCCAAGCGTGACAGGGCTCCATTCCTTCAAGGCTTCCAAGACATCTCTTGGGACACATTAGCATGTACACAGTGGGCCCCCATGATGCCAGAGCTATGGAAAGTGAGACTGATCTGCAAAGAATGCCAGGGGCCTAGGAAAGGAGGCATCGATTCTTCTCTTCAATGTCCTCAAGACGTCATTGTTGACTTTGCATTATGCTTAAGGCAGAAGCACACTGTAGTTCTGATGAGCCCCAAGTCTGGCCTCTTGTTTCCAATCAAGTTGCAAGCTTGAGTCAGCATGGCCTGCCCATAGACTTGAATAGATGACAATGTTCTCCTCTCGGTGCTTGCCCCTCTATTCTCGCTTCTGGCCAAGGATTCCTCTCTTATCCCTTGATTCAGACTCTGTTTTATCTCTTCCAGTTTCTGAGCCCACTTTCTGTTTTTCAAAGCTGTTTCTGGGTATCTGTCCCTTTAATAGCCTAGCCTAGGCCAATCCTCAGACTGTAACCATGCGGCCATATTGGGGGACAGGGTCACCGTGATGTCATAAACAACCTCAAAATTCTAAGTTGTCCTGACAACCTCCATGCACACAGATCTTCAGAGCCATCTCAGACCAGTCTGACTCGTCACCCTTTCCAGGTAGGATAGTTGTCCTTTTTCTGGATTTCTTGTCAGTTTCTGACATTCTCCTCGAACTTCAAATAGGCTGCTACATCCTCTCTCGACACTGTTTTCTTTCCTGTAAGATTATCCTGGATTGTATCTCTTATATCTTTTGTAGATGGCCAAGTGTGTGGACCTTCCCCAGAGAAAGTCCTGGACTCCCTCCCAAGTTGAAGTTGCCCAGGCTATCTGATGCACAATGATCGTGTCATCTCCTAGCACTCTGCCAATTCCACGTTGGTAGGTCACATGTTTTCCTTCCCACTTCCTTTGGGGAATTGTACCAGATGCCTTCATCGATTGTAATATTCTCAGCGTTCTTTTTCTGGTGCATATTATTAACGTATCCTCACAATTGCTACTTATTTATCATCCCTGTCCACACCGTACTATGAAATCTATATTTCCTAACACTGCTAATGTGATCTACACCCGTGATGTGTAACAGTGAGACTCGGGCCGCCCAAGTGGAACGTGGGCACCTACCCTCCCCACCAATGACCGGACCTTAATTGTACTTTTGGATCAACCTTTTGCCTGCGATTGGGAACACGTGGGCCTGTTTGTATTATTGTTGGAGGTGATTAGTAGTAACATCATGGACGGTAACATTTTCCCTTGGTTCATGGGTTTAGCATGCATCATGTTCTGTGGGTAGTATTCCTCTTCATCTATTTGGAATGGTCTACCTTTCTGTAGAAACAGTAAGAATTTTGAGGTGATTTTCCATCCTTGGAAATTCACCTTCTCTAAATGCTTTCAGCCCCAAAAGCATTATGCCGTCATTCTGGACCCCGTTTTGGATTTTTAATTTTAGGTGAATTTATTGCCATAACCCTGCATTAGAACATCCTATATCTTTCAGATTTGCATCCTCATTGGTTTAGACTTCTGTGTAGGTTACATCATCTTCACCAGCTAAAGCTGAATCACAACCCCTCACCGCACACTGGTGCCTCATCATCTCTTTTACCCTCCCCCACCACCCCGCTCTGCATCTGGGAATTCCCAATAAAATGTCCTGTGCCACCTGTTGGTTAGTGCTTGCTTTTTCTTCTCCTTGTAAGTGAGATCCTATGGTATTTGACGTTCGCCCTGGGGCTTCTTTCACTTCCCCTAAAACCCTCACAGCTATACAGGTGGTCACAAATGGCTGGATTGCATCCTTTGTTCCGGCTGAGTGGTATGCCATGGTGTGGTTATAGCCCATATTCCTTCTGCATTCATCCCTTGCTGCGCACCAGGGTGGCTACCAAGTCTTGGATAGCGAGATTAAGGCTGTGGTGAACTCAGCTGTGCACATGTCTTTATGCTGTAGTGTTTTCCAGTTCTTTGGATAAACGTGCTGCAGAGGAATAGCTGGATCGTATGGAACATGGATTCTTAAACTTCTGATGCAGCTACACACGACTTGGCTTAGTGGATGCACCAGTTTACACTCCCACCAGCAGTACAGGAGGCTTCCCTTCTCTCCACCTCCCCTCTAACAGTTGTGGTTTCCTGTCTGCTTCCTTATAGCCATTCTGACCACAGTGAGATGCTATGTCCTTGCAGTTTGGATTTGCCATGGCCTGAGACTTAATGATGCTGAACAAGTTTTCATGCACTTGTTGGCCCTCTTTAGTTCTTCTTGGGAGAAATCTCTGTTTCCATCTTTTGCCCAGGCTTTCATTGGGTTCTTGTTTTTTTTCTTGGGGAGACGTGTGAGTTGGTTGTATCTTTGGGCTTTTCATCCCGTGTCCGATTTGTGGTTTGCAAACATCCTCTCCCAGTTGTTGTGCTATCTTTGCATTCAGTCGATGGTTTCCTTCACTGGGCAGAAGCGTCCGCATTTGATGTGGTCCCGTTTGTTTCTTGTTTCCTTTGTTGCCCTTTCCCAGTCAGACATGCTTCTTCAAAATAGGTTTCTCACTCAGATGGCAAAGAGCAGTGTGCCTATGTCTTCTCCTACAAGGTTCATAGTTTGAAGTCTGCCATTCAAGGCTATAATCCATTTTGAGGTGGTGTGTGTGCCACGTGTAAGATCATGGTGTACTCTCGTTGTGTTCCATGTGGCTGTGCAGGCTTCCCAGCACCATTTATTGTAGAGACTCTCCTTTCTTCGCTGTCTCCTCTTGGCTCCCTGGCCGAAAATGGGCTGTCCATGTACGTTTGAGTTGGGCTCTGGGCTC